>NC_143019.1:107956451-108033951 GCF_055824585.1 Amblyomma mixtum | reverse complement strand
TACTCCCCTACATTTTACTCAACTTATGTGGCTGTATTAATTACGCTTCAAAATAGTTATTGCCCGTCTGAATTATCTGAAGTGTAGCTCAGAGCAGCGGAGAAATTTCTGACCTCATATCAGGTACTATAGGCTTCGCATCCTTTGAACCAATAGGGGCGCGATTTCTCTAACAGTTCATTTTTTTATTTAAAGAAATAGGCAGTTAATCAAGGTTTCGTCTGAGAACGTCCGGAACACAATATTTTCGAAGAGGGTCCATAATTTGAGCCTCCATATGAAGTGAATAGATGATACATTAATAATGCAAACTTCATTGCAATTGTAATTTTTATTGTACTTTTCTTGGCAGTTATTAAGAGAACATGATATTCGGGAATTATAAATATAACTCGGGGCATTAGTCATCCTTCCAGCGATGGCCCAGATGCGAAAAAGAGCACCATATTCTGCCGTGCGGCTACCGGAGGCTTCCTTTTTTCTTTTGTGTTAACGTCTCGGTGATTTGATTAGTACGCCTTGCCCACTACACTGCTTACTACATTCACTAAATAGAAATAGAGTTTAGCTGATGGACAGACCTAAAAGAGCAACGTGAATGGCAGGACCATGCGCATCATGATGTTTTGTACTACAATCCATTGTTGCGGCAATGTTGTATGTCTTATAATAACTAAAGACGTTACGGCGTCTCTTATAGCCTGAGTCACTTTGGGACGTTAAATCCCATAAATCAATCAATCATCTTCTTCAATGGTTGCTGTTCCAACGTTTTTCGGATCCTCTAGCAACGATAAAATAGTGCGTTATCACTGAAGTCGTGATTTTTACTCAGTGTTGCCTACAATTAATCCTAATGATGGCGACGATGTCGATAACGTCACGTCACCGATGTGGGAGCACTTTACACCAGCGCCAGCAGCACAGGTTATTGCGGCAATATTGGATGTGTATTTGCAAAGGCCGGTTCTACTAGGGACCAGAGTGAAACCATCCATTTCTAATATTGGGCCAATTACATGTGCTGCGTGGGAACTGAGCAGCCGCGGACATGTAATGGCATTTTTTTAGCTGATGCATTCTATCAGAGAGTAGTGGGAGACAGTCAGACCACCGTTCTTTCGTCCTAGGTTACTAATGTTTTCCAGAACTTGACACAGGACTCCCTCTTTGCAGGCGACGTCCATTCATACGGATTCAGTGACGCCACACGCTGCCAGCAACAATAGGGCGCCGAGTTGGCAGTGGAGACACGCACTCATTTTGGTCGCTGTCGTCTTCGTCACCATCGCATTGCTTTACTCGCGCTTCTGGAGAAGGCACGAGATGCTGGCTGTAGCCGATTGCAAAACAAAAGCTTGCCAGAATCACGCGAATTACTTCACCGATTCGCTCAACTATAGCGCAGACCCATGCGTTGACTTCGGCTCATTCGTTTGTTCGAAGTGGAAGCCCAGCGGCGAGTTCGTAACGAGGTTTTCTTTGGAAATGATGAGAACGCATATACATCGCATGACCCAACTCTTGCGGCACAAGCGTCCTACCTTCAATGCGTCGGTCTTGTCAGCAGCGTTTCTCCAAGACTGCCTGGAAATCGCTGAAAGGGATGAGAGTTTGGCGACCATGGAGCAGTTTGCCGCCAACGAGGGCATTCCATGGCCGTACATATACAGAGGGGACTCTGGTAGCAAACACTCGGCTCCTCATCCCCTTCATGTCGTCTTTAAACTGAGCCTGAACTGGGGTATTCACACCTGGGTTGAAGCTATTGTCAGGGACATAGAGCCGACCGGCAAGACAACGCACGGTTTCTTTGTATACGCGAGCGAAAACCCATCGGCGTGGCTCAATTATATACGAACTCTGAAGAGACTGAACGCCCATGAGAAGTACTACGAAGGCTTCTGCAAACTCTTCGGTGTCCCATTTCCTAGCCGTGCCGAGCTGCAGAAGCGTTTTGAGGTGGAGGATTCCGTACTCTCAACTATTGATAAGGCCTTCTTGCGTGGCCGGCATATGATCGTAGAAGAGAGGCCCCGAACACTGGTGGGGTTCACACGTAACGTAAGCCTCACGCAGTGGTTAGAGGTGACGAAGCTAAGCGCCCGGGTATCTACAGATCTTAGCGATGTGCCATTTTATTTCGCTGATAAGGCAATTATAGAAGCCATAGACGAGATACTTTACCGTCATCCACACGGAGACCTTTTGGAGCACTTGGCATGGTGGTTTGTGCAACAAAATATAGTCCTAGCCTCCCCCAGTGGCCACATCCTCTTTGCCGGCGATGAGCGGCGGGCGCAGAGACTCAAGGTCGCCTACTGCTATGACATTATCTCCGAGAAGATGGGCCTCCTCCTTGCCGCCGAGAGTGCTATCAGCCTCTTTTCCGAAGAAGAGAGGAATCATGCTTGGCGTCTAATCCAGGCATTGGTCACAGCTGCCGGAAAGTTTCTGCGCCTCTTACCTTGGAGCGAATTAGGCGATCAGAACATAGCTGCGACGATTGCACAGACGGAGCTTATCTGCTGGCCCGAAAACATGGACAGGATGGACCACACACTCTCTTTCATGTACAGAGGCTTCTTGGAGGTAGTGAACAATTCCAAGTGTTTCTTCAGCAATTGGCTACGTGCTTCAAATATTATGCAAAGCCTGACCAACGACAACTATTATCGACTGCACTTAAGCTGGCGCTGGCAGCTGCGCCGATTGTTCGAGTTCGACTACTGGTCCAACCAAGTAAGTAACTTTCGGATCGCAGTAGCATGCCAAGACAATGCTAAGGCATCTAAGCTATGTACAAGACTGAGTTAGCACAATTGCTTGAAGTCAATGTATTTTGTATGCAGGTGCGGGATGCACAGTATTCGTCCCATAAAGGCTTGCTGAAGCCCATCCAAAAAAAAAAAAAATTACGCTCGAAAAAATGTCGTAATGCAAACTGGGGCTGCAACACTAAATTGAATAACCGTTAGTGCTCTTCCCGTTACATCCAGCGCGAAGATTCCCATGCAATATCTGCCTCTATAAACTGAGTGGTGTCAATTAAGTTTGACACCAATACTAAACCCCGCCGCCCTTAATTCTCCAGGCTATCATTTTTGAAGGCAAACCTTTCAACGAATTTTTGTTTCACCGTCACTTCCGAAAAGTGATCATTGTGTTAGACACCTCGCTGTCCCCTGTCGCCATTTGAAAAGCTGTATCAAAACTCGTTTCTTATTTCCAGCTAAGTACAAAGGTCGCTGGGTTGCATAATTTTCAGAATCAGCATTGTTGCAGGCGACCGCGCTAAAGTCATTAAGTTACTGCTTTTTCTTGTGAATACGACTGACTTCTTTCCCGTAATCACACTGGAACGCGGCAAGGTTTTCTGCCTGCATTGAGTCTTTCTATAAGTTGTTCTCTAGCTTACCAAGCGAGCTTTACACAAAGCTGGGATGAATCGTTCATCATGCTGTGGTGAATGTGGGGATTGAAGACCAGCCCGCCTGAACTCGAATACCTTCCTTTTTCTTCTCACTCAGCTGCAAGTCTCGCATGCAGCACTTGCTCCACCGCTGTACTACGCAAGTGAAGAGGGTGTTCTCCGCGCAGCAACCTTCGGTGGCTTCGGCTCCCGGTTCCTGGCGACAGTCTTCAGGGTTATCAACCTGGGCGTAAGAAAAATAATACGTATTTTATCTGGTAGTCCTGTAACCAACGCAGACTAAATTATTAGAGAGTAGAATACAGAGAAAAAAGGGCAGTTGTTAACTGCGGTCCTTCCATCGCAGCACTGATTTCTTTTTGGATTATGGCACATACATTAAGCGCTAAATCGTTAAACCATAGATCAAGCGCTTGATAGACGGGGCTACACGGGCGCAGATTTCAACTATTTTTTCTCTTGATAAATATTTTATTTTATTCTTTTACAATTTTTTTTAAATAATTTAGGGGGGTACTTTGTTGACCTAAATTGAGATGAGGCGAAAGCCTTAAGCGCGGTGTTGCTGCTTGTGTCACTGATGTGTGGTTAAGATTTAGTTAAGCTTCGCCTAAGAGCGTCTTGCAACGCTGCCAGGGAGTCCACAGAACGCCGTCGCTCGTTCGGCTCTATGCCTTGCTAGTCGGTAAATTGGTTTTTGAAGATAGGAAATGTACCTGTCTCGAATATCTCGGTGGACACCTGAACCTCGTTGTAAGGGAAGGGAGGAAGATGGGAGTGAACGAACACACCCTATTCACTAGAGGCGCCTTTGTTCATTCCAAGCCATCGAGCTGGCGTGGCGGAATGGTTAGGTTGCTGATCTCGGGCTCCGGAGGCCCTGGTTCGATTCCCCAACTCGGCCAATTTCCTACTCGGTTTTATTTATTTGTCTGGTCTCACTATAAAAGTTAATTAGGCTGCTAATTAACTAATTAACTAAACTCAGTCCCACTTACTTGGCGCATCACTATACCAACTCTTTAATTGGTTGCATAGTTACTAGCCAAAGTACAATTGGCTCCGTGTTTGAAATTCGCGCAGTGTGACGTCACGACCATTTCGACCAATTTAAGAGCGTGACGTTTCTGTAGACAACTCCTGTTTACAAAGCTGAGGCATTAAAAGCTTCCGCCTTAGTAATGAATGACCATGAATATCTTTACGTTCTTCTCAAGTCTGCATCGTTACAGATATTCCAATGTAACGGCTATGAAATATGCGCGTTTGGAGGAGAGTTCTGTTTTTGCCCAACGAATTGTGAAAGAAACTGTACCGACGCGCACTTTATGTGTTTGCGAAATCGAGATTCTAAAATATATCATTTGATTCTTATATAAATGTCGATGTAGTTAACGCAAGCACTTTGTCCTTACATTTTATACATGATATCGCGATTCCTCCTGTTTGCAACGCAGTACTCTGCAAGATGTTCAGTTCATTGCCTTGTCATTATTAAATCAGCACTAATTTTGTCCCAAAGTTTTTACATGCTAGTTTACATACAAAAACGCATTTTTAGCGATCTCAGTAGACGTTAATGATACCCAGTTGCACGCTGTACCATCCACACCTCCCTGCTCCTGAAACCCACACCAGCGGGCCGTATATACGCCCTCCAGACGCATTGTCCCTCGAGGTCCTCGCCATTGCGCATGCCCTCCAGTCATTTGCCCTCCTTCCCCCTCTCCAAGAGTACACACTCTATTAAGACTCACAAGCCGCTATAAACCACATACAGAAACGCACCCGACCCCTTCTCTTCAACAGGAGGTCGAACGAGCGGTCTCCGCACTCCAGCATTCCATCGTTTTCCTCCGCTGGGTCCCAGGGCATTCAGGGATTGACGGCAATGAGCTGGCCCATCAGCTCGCCCGCGACACACTTTTCCGGGCACCGTTGATCCCCTGGCCCAAGCCCTCGGAGGACGGTGGGAGACTCACCCTTCGCCGCACCATAAAAGAGGTCTACCTTAAGCTCCGCCTCGGCAAACGCCTTTACCTTCCCCGTCATCCATCACTCACGGTGCCGGAGTCTCGCCCTCTTCGGCACATCCAAATGAATGCAGTTATCAACCCGTCCTGCCTCTTTCTCTGTCGCTATCGGTCGGACCCTTCCTGTCCCAATTGCCCCTGTATCTATGCGGACCTGGCCCATTGCTTCTTCTATTGCCCGGGTGCTCAGCTGTAGGGTTCCTACCCCCCACCCTCTCTATCCAGCACCACCTGGCTCGACTGGCTTGGCGCTGAAAGGGAAGAAGAACAGTGACTTTCGGTCGCCCAGGCGGTCGACATGCTCGGCCTATAAGTTATGGTCGAATAAAGGTCTTTTACTTCTACTTCTACTACTACCCAGTTGGCCGAAATTGATCCAGAGCCCTCCACTACCACACCTCTTTCTTCCTTTCTTCTTTCGCTCCCTCCTTTATCCCTTCCCTCACGGCACGGTTCGGGTGACCACCAATGTATGTGAGACAGTTACTGCGCGATTTCCTTTCCTCAAAAACGAATTTGTAACTTTCAACATCCCCACTAACTTCTACACACTCACCGGCAAAACGTGTTCAAGTAAGAAAGGTAATCAGACATGACATCAACGTGTGCGTAATCTGAATAGTACTGCACGATTTGGGACAGATCCTTCCAGTGAACAAGTTACTGACTTTATTATTCTTTGCTTGATAGCCACGTAACTTACGCTTTCCCCGTTTCTAGTACGACTTACCCTTTAGCGTTACTTTGACTGCAAGTCGCTAGAAGCATTCCACCATGCATTATTCTACTACTTCTTTGGGACGATCCAGTCCGTTTACCCTATTCATTATTAATGGTACTTCCAACAAACGAGGCCTTCGAGCAACAAAAATAGTACGTGCATTCAATCTACTACAGGGTAGCATGCGTTGTAGTGCGATTTTTCTTTTGACCACCGTCACAAGACTACATTAAGCCATCATCCTCCAAACAACATCAATGTTGTTGTTGCCAAGGGTGCTTACATCCGACTGGTCTACTCCGCTGCCGTAGAGGTAGTGGGATTAGGACGCTGAGAGAACAAAACGGTAGCATGCAATCCCTGCAGGGACGGTCAGTTTTAATGGACGCGGATACAGAAGACACCAGAGTGCCTTACAATAGCTGTACTGGTTTCAGAGTCCGGTGTCCTCGAATTTCATCCTGAGCACCTCATAACGACAACTATTCGCCTCTTTCACTTCCTCGTCCATTCATTCCCAGTTTGCTGTTTGTGTGTCCACCATGCGAGAGAGAGTTACCGCGCCTTGGTCTCCTCACCGAAGCCTACCTTCCACCGCAGGCCTTCTTGCTGGACAAGCAGAATGCTACACAGCTGAGCCCTGAAGGCATCATCCTCTTTACGGAATCCTCGTGCGGCTCGCGTTACGAAGAGCGCCTGAAAACGATTCTAGGAGTGGTGACCGCATGGCACTTGTTCAAACACTCCGGCTCGCCAGTGGAAGACGACGACACATCGCTGGTCACCGTCAATGACCGGGTGTTCACCGCCGAGGAAATGTTCTTCATTACATACTGCCGTAGCCTTTGCGAGGTGAACAAAAGGAACCGCTGTACAGATGTACTCAGGCAAGTTAGCGCCTTCGCAGCTACGTTCAAGTGCAAAGAGGGCACGCCCATGCGTTCGATGGAGCGCTGCGACGTTGTCAAAGACTTTGAAGAGAAGCTGAGCAAGGCAGCCGTGAACAGTGACGTTTAGGGGCTACTCGTGTGCGCACTGCGCCTTGGTTTCGTACCTCTGTCACGTCATGGCCGCGTGTTGTTGATCTCGTTGTGTTTATTCTCCCCCTTTCAATTTTTTAATGCTTTTGCTTTTGGACTTCGTTTAGTACCCTCGTACCCACTGAGCGGTGTTTCCGTACCTATTTCATACTATAATAGAATCAATTAACACTTCCCTCTAAGAAGGCTCCTCTGTTTTGCATGTTTTGACGGAGATTTGCGATTAAACTTAGACAAAAAGCATGCTCGGAATAAACCCCACCAGTTAACATGCAGTCTTAGCGACAAGTTGGAAATGCCACTAGGGTCTCAATGTGTGCTGCCATTGCCTTAAACCAAGAAATTTATTAACGGAAACAGAAGTATAGAAAACTTGAATCCTGCAATTCTTTAGAAATTTCTTACGGACCGCCGCCCCACCATGAACCGAAACTAGGCATGGGTAAAAACCAGATGTATGCGATAAAAGACAAGGAGGGCAATGTCATTAGCAATAAGGATAAGATATAGTAGCCGAAGAATTTTACACAAATCTATACAGTAGCGATTGCAATCAGAATGTTACTTGGAGAGGCCGTAGAGCACAGCAATGGGACATCCCGCCAGTAACGAAGGAGGAAGTGAAGAAAGCCTTAGGAGCAATTCAGAAGGGGAAATAAGCTGGTGAAGATCACAAAACAGCAGATTTGTTGAAGGATGGAGGAGAGATTGTGCTCGAAAAACTAGCCGCCCTGTATACGCAATGCCTTGCGACCTCGAGCGTACCTAGGACTTGGAAAATCGCTAATATTATCTTCAATCATAAGAAAGGAGACGTCAAGGACCTGAAGAATTACTGACCGATCAGCTTATTGTCTGTTGCCTACAAGGTATTTTAGGTAATCGCGAATAGGCTCAGGACAACCTTAGACATCAGTCAACCATATGAACAGGCAGGCTTTCGTAAAGAATACTTGACAATAGACCATATTCACGCTATCAATCAGGTGATAGAGAAATGCGCAGAATATAACCAGCCCCTATATATAGCGTTCATGGATTACGAGCAACCATTCGACTCAGTAGAAACCTCAGCAGCCGTGCAGGCACTGTATAATCGGGGTGTAGAAGAGTGTTATGTTAATATATTGGAAGATATTTATAATGATTGCACAGCTACCGTAATTCTCTATAACGCCAGCAATAAAATTCTAATAAGGAAAGGTGTCAGGCAGGGAGACACGATCTCGCCTGTGCTATTCACTGCCTGTTTACAGGTATTCCGGGGCCTGAAATGAGAACACTTGGAGATAAGAGTAATGGAGAATACCTAAGTAATTTGCGATTGGCTATTGACATTGCCTTGCTAAATCACTCAGGACGTGAACTGCAAAGCATGAGCAATGAATTAGAGAGGCAGAGCAGAACGGTGGGGCTAAAATTTAATATGTAGAAAACCACAGTAATGTTCAACAGTCTAGCAAGAGGACAGCAGTTTGCAATTGGTGGCGCCGTGCTGGAAGTAGTAAGACAATATGTCTATTTAGGGCAGGTAGTAACAGCTGATCCGGACCATGAGAGGGAAACAGCTAGAAAAATAAGACTGGGGTGGAGCGCATATGGCAGGTTCCTCAGATCATGAATGGCAGTTTACCAATATCCCTCAAGAGAAAAGTATACAGCAGCTGTATCTTCCCAGTACTCACCTATGGGGCAGAAACGTGGAGCTTAAGAAAGAGGGTTCAGATTAAAGGGACACTGAGGAGAAATTGAAGCTGGTTTGTATCGACAGAATACCAGCTCCTGATTACAAAAACGCCACTCATACTGACAACAAAGCTGTTGTAACGTAGAAAAGAGAAAGAACCAAAATACAGGTATCGCCGCCACAGGCCAAACTCGCAAGTACAACCGTGGTGACGTCATAGGACAAAACAGTGTTGCTGGAACCAATGGTTCTAGAAAGACTAGAACACGAGAAGCCATGAATCACTGAGGCGCAGCCAATGCCTGCTCAAATCTCCTTGACGTCGCCAGATGGCGCCACGTATCCGGCAGCTACGCGCGCGTCTGCAGCATCTGGACCAATCGGCGCCTGCTCCCCGGCAGTAGGCGGGCTCCCGGTATTCCGCTAGCGCAGACAAGGTACACGGTATGCTAAAGGTGTCTGCTTGCTAGAACTTCGTTGACGACTTCGAGAACGGGATCCATCGTAACGCTGGCAAAACGCCGGTGCAAACGTAAACGAAGCGACGGTAGCGACGGCCGCAATAGCCGATAGATGCCTTCAACGTGCGGCCGGCGGTAGCTTTCTTTTCGGCTGCTGCTAGGGCGCACTGCTGGCCGCCAGAAATCGCGGAGTCTGCGTTACGTCATGTGCACGTCATGTTTCACGTCACTTAGTCCTGTGTCGTCATAGGAGAATCCCAAGTTTGAATCAGAGCGGCGGGAAAACTTTTTCAACTTCGAATCCAAATTTCTTAGAAATAAATGCATCTTTCGCTGCCGGCCAAGTGGCAACAAAGCCATGAAATGCCAAACTATCGGATTTTGCTGTAAAAAAATATTGATAGAGCTCTCCTCAGTGTCCCTTCAAGTAAGGGGCAATGCAGCGAGCTATGGAAAAAAATGATAAGTGTAACGTTAAGAGATCGAAAGCGGCCGGAGTGGGCGAGAAAACAAACGCGCGTTAATGATATCCTAGTTGAGATCAAGAGGAAGAAGTGGGCTTTGGCAGGGCATGTAATGCGAAGGCAAGATAACCGCTGGCCCTTAAAGGGCAAGTGTACTGAATTTTATCGGCCATATTTTCTTTGCGGCAACCGATAGTTCTTTACTCAAATTACCGTTTAGCCAGGTGTGGTGCCAAGAAGTGCGGTAGAAAATTTTAAATAGAATTTATTGATGTGGGAACACATCTGTATAAGATGGTAGTCTCATCTGGCAACCATTTGGGTTTCCGCCGCGCGGCGTCAAACATGGAATTGTCGGACGGAATTGTCGTTGTTGCTGCCTTTTTCAGTGCGTTCACTGTCCATAAATGGGGCACCGGTCTTCGGCTTCGTCTCATCTCGCCTATAAAAAAACTTATAAGTGATAAATTTGCTTTACTTTAATAATTAGTATGACGATTCTGCCGCTTCTAGGCTTAAGTGGAGAGTCTGTTTGTTTACAGCGATGGTTTCCGTCCTGACAGCGAGATAGCGCCACTATAAGCTGAGTTTGTTTGCGTCTCTGCTAGCATACGCTGAACTAAAAGTGGGAATGTGCCTGCGTATGGCGTACGTATACATATAAATATTCACGTGATTTACAGAAAAAGCGGGCAGTACGCCTTCTACAGTTTATTAGAACAAAACGTACGTTTCTCTGACATTGGGGCATACAAACGGTACGTAGTATTTTCACTCATGCTTCTTCAAAAAAAAAAACCTACCACCTGCAGCAACACAATGAACGTTTGGGCTCGCCACCATGTATTGTTACGCGGCTTTTAACGCCGAAATAAAATTTAAATTCCTGCCTAAACCGGGAGCAGTTCCCTCGTTATTGATGTTATAGGGTGCCAACTACTAGAATAAGTCATTATTTATACACTCATCTCGATGTGTAGACTAACCGTTTAAAGGTAACAGAGTGGATTCCAAGAGAAGGCAAGCGTAGCAGGGGGCGCCAGAAAGTTAGGGGCGCCGATTAGACTAAGAAATTTGCGGGAATACGGTGGCCACAACTGGCGAAAGACATGGTAAATTGGAGGGACATGGGAAAACCCTTTCTTTGCCCTGCAGTGGGCATAATCAGGCTGATGATGATTACGATGATGGCAATGCTTCTAAGGCTTTCATATTTTAACTCATGCAGCTCAAGCATTCACTGACTTTATGCCCCAGGATGCTGATAGCACGCAGCAGGACTGGAAAAGCAATTAGTCATCACTTCACTTCACTTTATTTTCCTTGAAGACCTCCTTCTGGAGGTATTACATAAGGGGTGGGGTTACAGATATTTGGAACACGGCTTTCAGAAATGTAGGTGGGCATGTGATGGCGGAGACTTCGTTGGGAAGTGCATTCCAGTCCCCAATTTCTCGTGGAAAAAACGATGCTGAGAACACTGTTGCGCTAGCAACAAGCCGAGTTATCTTAAACGGATGCGTAGCGCGATGAGATATGAGATGAGATGAGATATGCCTTGAGAACAGGTCGAACTTTTGAAAAGTTCTTATAGGGTGAATAAAGCGGTGTTTTTGCTTTTTCGTTCTTCGAAGGAATGCTCGGATCTTTAGCGTATGTGATCTATGGAACTGAAAAGGCAGGTACGCTTACACCGTTGTAGACATTCATCTTTTCTCACATAGAGCTGCTTATGTTTACTGTAGATATTTAATCCGTCCTTGATGTCAAACTGATTCACATACTGTTTTGATCGCTGTGTTTATGCATCATTTTATCCAGGTAGCCTCTAGACACAAATTTCCTCCTAGACTTTCAAGTAATCATTTACGTACAGTTTTATTATCAAGCCTCGGTATGAAAGCAAGTAGCCGTCTTTCGCTGCATCATCAATGAAACTACGTGTTTCTAATGCATGTATCCGCTAGGAAATCGACAACGTGGCGTCGACGACTGCCTATTTCTTTATCCTGGCGTCACCTTGGACGCGGTCAGGGCGAAAAGGTCGCGCGACCTGCTCGGGACGCCAGGAACAAATCAAGAATTACCTGCTTATCATGAGCACCTTCAGGAGCCTTAAGGAGGTCACACCACTTCCACTCGCGATCGGATAAAAACTTGGCCGTTAAGTCGGCTTTCAATAATTTGGCGCAGAACTTTTTGCGTTACTTAGTGTAAGGTGTTTGTAAGCCTTCTTGCGTGCATACTTAGACCGAACTTTTGCATCCGAAGGTGAGATCCAGCTGTTATGCAGGTTAAACCAAATTTCGCAAATCGGATATATGAGAACTTTCTACGCCAAGCCAGTAAGCTATTTCTCCCTAGCGGAATATGTTCCATGTCTGAATGTTTTGCAACATAGAAAGAGCGATACCAGCGAGGCTTCAGCGTTGATTTCACCGAAAGTTTCGAAAAAGCTCGAAAAAGCGGAAACTGTAATTCAGCACTTGATGAACGAAAAAAATTTCGCCCGACATGAATTTCATCAAATATGTGCAAGCGCCCAGCCCACCGTCTGCTGGCAAACATTACAGCCCTTTATCGGTGTGCAGTTAGGGAGGTCTGCTTTCGGCCGCCTGTGTACTGACCCACTCTGCTGCAGGTCTACCGATGAAATTCCTTTGACTTTGTTTTTTTTTCCATATTTTCACAAAACGTGCAGGTGTGATTACCAGCGACATTTATTGCTGCAATAACATTAGTGCTGCCGTCGCACTTTTACCCCATCCGCGCCAACTCAGAAAACTCCCTGATTGGTCTAGACAGTTACGAAGCCATACGTGTCCCGTGACAATGAAGGACTAATCGAAGCGCGCCGCCAAATCTGAAAACCCATCTTCACTGGAGGAGCAGGAAGACTGCGGCAGTATCGTCATCGCCATCAGCCGGGCCGCATACGTCATCGACTAAAACCACATAACGATCAATAGAGACGCGCTGTTCAAAACTAACTCGAAAGTGAAAATCTAAACTGAAAGCGGCACATTTAGACCTCGGGCAGGATATCTGTGGCAGGATGTAGACGCCATATTGAAGATCGCTTTATGCAGCATTCTTCCTCTGGTTTGTCTGCCTTTTGCTGTTCCGGTTCGCCAGGTCACAGCCCTCAATGAGTAACATAGTGAGCTTAAGTCGTAGTGAACCCAGCTTTGCTTACTCTTTTTTATATTTGGGTTTGCGTTTCTCTGATGGTTCTTCTTTGTAACGCCGTTGTATGCATTTTTATTGCAGTGTGAAGATGAAGGTTGCTGTAATTTTGACGGTGGTGTTATCCGTCGCTGTTGTCAGGCGAGTAATGTTTAGAGCCGCTATTCGCAAAATTAGGTCAGTGCATGTAGATTGTTAATTATAAATGTCTGCAATTAAAGAGCAATACCCTCGCATCTGAACCTCTTCAAAATGGGGAAAAATAGCTGTAATTGAAATCTTGACATCTTAATTTCTTAATTGTCACACAACCTCAGCGATGTGGCACAACCCAAGCAGCACAGATAATTAGCCCAATACTGGACATGGATGGTTTACTCTGGTCCAATACAGGACCGGTCTGTGCCATCACATTTCCAATGATGGGCCCATTAGTTGTGCTGGTGGGGAACAGCTAGGCTCGGACTTAAGACTGCTCCATGATTGCATTGCGTCTATTCTCGGGTCTGGCATGTAAATATCGACGGAGGGTCTGAGATAATCGTTTCCGAAGAATCTTGTTTTAAATGCATCCTAAATTCGTACCTCAGACGGCAGGATTTTCAATTTCTGTTCACCGTTCGTCTGATTCTAACAGCGTGTGGGCGACTTCGGAGCCTGACAGCACCGGTGTCACGTGTGACCCCTCTACATGCCAACAAGTGCAATGCTTCTTCGGAAGCCACAAGGATTACTGCGGATGCTGCGACTTCTGCAACACGGCCGCTACGCCCGACGCTGCTATTGGCTGCGCCATCGGCCAAAATCTTCCAGTAGGCCTTGCAAAAGCACGTGACTTCCTGTACGTTTTTTGTCATGCGGCTCGGATAGCTAGCGCCTCTCCTATGGTTTCCTTCCTCCATGCTAGCCCGTCTCTCGCTCCTGGTGTGACTTCACTTTGTGACGTCACTAGGCATGGTATGACGTCAGTGGTCATTCTAAAAGTCAAACGTGCCAAATGGCTGCCGCTGCGCGAAAGGCCGTTCTTGGGACTAGTATTGCTTTCGCAATAAAAATGAAAATTGGTTTTGAGGGAAGGAAGTAGTGCAGTAATTGTCTCGAGTATCTAGCTGGGCACGCGAACTGCGCAATAAGGCAGGGATAAAGGAGGGAATGAAAGAAGAGGAGGAGGAGGAGGAGGAAAACTTCGTTAAAAACAAGACCATTTCCAGGAGCTTATAGGTAAACGAAGAGAAAAAGAGGCAGAAAAAATGGTGCGGTTCAACTACTGCTGAAACCTGGTTACAGAGCGAAAACTACGGCGTATCGGGCAACTATAAGGGGCTTGGCGTCTGTAACGTTGAGTGCTTTCCGGACACTGGATAGGCAGCGCACCATCCTGGAAGGTGGCAGTCAATGGTTGATCGCGAGAGTTTGCTCAGCCAATGAAAGCTACGGCCTATGGAAGCTGTGCCGCGTGTCTGCCACAACGTTGTCAGCGCTAACGCATGCAGCCCACATCTCTCTCTCATCACCCCACGGACCTATCAGCGCGATTCAGGCATCCACTGACCCAGGGAGCCAGTTATGCGCACTTCCTTTCCTTAAAATCGTCGGAGCGTAAAACGCTGTCAACGCCAATGAACACAGTCACTCACGAGAGAGAGAGAAAAACTTTATTTTTTGAGGAATTCGGGGCACACCCCAGGATCCCCACTCGACCCCACTGCACTCAAGTATTTGTTACAAACGTCCATAACACTGGCAGCCTGGCCAGTGGCGATGGTCTGCATGGCCGGTTCCTCCGAGCGCAGCAGGGTCTCCCAGTCCTCCCAGGTATTGAGGTTCTCTAGGTCCCGCGGGGGAGGGTCCGCCGGGCAGGTGGAAAGGATGTGGAAGGAAGAAGCGAAGGGTTCTGGGCATAGGGCGCAAGCAGGAGTGGGGAATGAGGGATGATAGTGGGCTAGGGTAAGGGGTGAGGGGAGAGTGTGCGTCTGTGGTCTGCGCCAGAATGTTGCGTGTTTGTTATCTAGGGAGGGATGCGGCGGGGGGTAGAGCTGGCGTGAGGCTCTCTATGCCTGCGTCAGCTCGCTCAATGAGTGCATGCGCTCCTTCGTGAATCCCCGATCCGAGGCCACCTAAGCCCGACCTCGGGCTAAAAGGTTGGCGGCCTCGTTTCCGGGATTTCCGGAGTGCGCAGGCACCCATATAAGCACCACTTGGCGGGTTGGGGGCGCATCCGGCGAGTCCAGTATGTCAAAAGCAGGGCCTCGGCCTCGGCATCGAGCAAAATTGAGAATCGCAGTTTTAGAGTAACTTAAATATACCGGGCTTCCGTGCTGGTGATAGCAAGTGCAATGGCGGCTGGCTCTGCAGCCTCTGGGGAGGTGTCCGGAGGGAGACGTAGTGTGAGGAGGGTGGATGAAGAGGAGTCCACCATAGCTGCTGTCGCTTCATCACCCGTGCAGGCAGCGTCCACCCATACGGCGTCCGCTCGGAGCCGCACGTTCGATGGAGTGCCTTCGCACGGGGTCTGCGGCGCTGCTGCATGGTGGGATGGGTGCACATTCTTCGACAGCGGCCTGATGAGGAGCTCCCGGTGAAGGGGTCGTGGGATGGCGAGGAGGGTTGGGTCCTTGGCCGGTATTCTGATTCCGAGGGAGTCCAGGATATACCGACCTGTGGAGGTTTGTGTGAACCTGATGTATTGGGCCTGTCGGTGGGCCTCCACTAGTTCCCCGATCGTGTTGTGGAGGCCCAGGCCTAGTAATTTGTCTGTGGGTATGTTGAGGGTGTTGCGGATCAGGTACAATGGTCGGGCCGGAGAGGGAATGAGGGAGGTCGGAGACGAGGATGCGGGAGTTAGAGTCGAATGAAACTATGCGCTGAGAAAGCAGCAGCTAGCATCATCAATTGCGCGATTGCTCATGCGGCCTCCAGTCGAACTATATTCCGCAGTGTGGACAGATATATAAAAGGACGCCCCTCCAACTAAGAAGAGTCGTTTCAAGCGGGCTGACGTAATATATGCATCGAAATAAAGCGCCCGTGCCAGGCGCGCCCACAGAAGAACCAGCAAAGCGAGCGCTAAAAATAAGTTCCCCAGTGCTGGTGATGACCCTAGTGGCCGGGCTGTGCATTAAAATAACACTAACTTGGCGCTCCTCACGCCACCGTCGAATCATCTCTCTTTCTTCCAGCGTGCTTGGGAAGGGGTAACTAAAGTTAAGCGCGCGGAAAAGTGCAAAATGGGCCGTTTTCTCAAATAAAACTGAAGTTAGAGTGCCTGGCGATCCCTTGGCGCTTATCTTTTGCGAAGCAGAACCACAAACTGACTCTTACGTCACAAACGCACTACAAAAGCATTACGAACACGCGTTAATGACATCCGAGTCTAAATCAAGAGGAAGAAGTGGGCTTGGGCATGGCATGTAATGCGAAGGAAAGATAACCGCTGGTCCTTAGGGGTAACGGAGTGGATTCCAAGTGAAGGCAAGCGTAGCAAGGTGCACCAGGAAGTTAGGTGAGCGAATGAGGATGAGAAGTTTGCGGGGATACGGTGGCCGCTGCTGGCAAAGGACAGGGTTAATTGGAGAGACATGGGAGAGGCTTTTGCCCTGCAGTGGGCGTAGTGAGGATGATCCAGTGTACAAGAGTTGTCAACGTCGATTTCATGTATTTTATATTATGAAGCGTGCTTCCAGGACATGATGCTTACCGCATCCAAATGCAGAAGGACATTTTTTTTTGCCGTGGTCACTTCGTTATATATTGAACACATTTAAGAAAAGTGATTGGTTCGCATCATTGGCAATTCAGCATAAGATAGTTCGTTTCATTTTTAAAAAAGCAGGATTTTAACAAAGCTGACCTTTTCAGAAGTCCTTCGCAGCGTCAGAAACTAGATTAATTGATGCGTTTTTTCTCAGTCATGAAAGTGTCTAAAAACTCCAGAGACGCTTGTCACCCGGCCAACCCCAATATGCGATAGCGTAGAATGCACACCAACCATAGCTCAGTTTGTTGGTTTAAACCTCTCCCTGTTTCGTGTGGTTCAGTGCGTAGTTCGCCCGCTGGAAGTGCAATGTCGCTGTCTCAAACTAGGACTTGCGCTGAGCTTCATCGGCCTCAAGCTTATCACGCTTCGCCTCCGCTTCACGTTACGGCAGTTCTGCATGCACCTTGCTCTTCTGTTGCATGTGCACGGCGTTGTTCTCATTCAGTGTCGGACCTCGATGTCGCCTCGCCAGACGCGTAGCTTCGAGCTCGCGAAAGCCTCTGTACAGTGAGAGGCTTCTCTGTACTTCACGCCAAACAAGTGAGGAGGCTAAACAAACCGCGTCGGCCGAAAGATAACCTCATGTCAGTCTAATACCGACACGAAAGAGCGTGACCACTTGCGGAGAAATTCCTGCTCCCCAAGGAAAAAGAACTTTGTCGTAAGAAAGTCCAGGAGCTCCCCACGAAGGCGCGCCATCACTGGAACAGCGCACGCCGGCAGCGACTAGAGCCAAGAACCACATACCGTTCCGCCAGAGCACGAAAGCTCCCGCAACTACCTGCAATCACGCAAAGCAGCCGTGGGGGAGATGCCTCTTAGCTAGAAACAGGTTACCTCCAAGGCAACGAAAGCCCGTATGCACCGCTCTCAGAAAAAAAGAAGCTCAGGCTCATTTCAGCTGACCCACAATATACAGAGCGAAAGTTCTGTTAAGTATGATTAAACATGGTTTAGCTTTAGTTCACCTTCAGTGTTTCAATACTTCAGCTAAAAGAAATTTTAGCCGTTCCAACCACAGACTGGAACGGCCTTCCCCACGAAATCGCTTCTACTACCTGTCCATCTTCATTTTTGCAACTTGTATCTTAACATTTTTTCAATAACTATTTACCATGATCCTTACTGCTTGTATAAAAATCCACCCCTTACGTAAGGCCCATACGGGGGTTTTTAAGGTAATAAACTGAACTGAACTGAACTGAAATTGTTTCATCGAGAGCAAATCACGTGATGCATCACGTGTCACAAGTGCAAGAGCAAGCGTCCAGAGCGGCGGTCGACGTAGCGGCGGACGTGGCTGCCAAGCATAAGAGCGAATCACGTGACACATCATACACCACAACTGGCGAGGAGGAGCGACCGAGCAGCAGCCAGAGCAGAGGCGGACGTGACTGCCAAGCGCGCAGCTGTGGCGACGAAGAATGCAGAAAACAACAGTCGTGCGCCCGCGCTGGGCAGTTACCCGCCGCAACCAACAAAGGAGGAATCAGAAAGCCACTAGCCCATGGTCACAGCAAGGCAGGTGAGCATACGCCTCATACGCGGCTGCCCGAGGGCAGCACTGCACATCATCTTCGTGCTCCATCCTCCCCCTCCCCCCAGCCAAAAACGACTTCCGAATAGGCTCACTCGATCGGGAAACTCGTCAGTGTACAATATCCTGCCGCAAAACCCGAGTGGACAAGATAGTTCCCGGGAATCTCGGAAACGGGGCCGGCCACGTTTTAGCCCAAGGTTCTTTAAACCGGCTTCAGGTGGCCTCGGAGCGGCAATCCACGAAGGAGTGCATGCACTCATTCAGCGAGCTGACGCACGCCTACAGAGCCTCGCCCCAGCTCTACCCCCACCCCCCCGCCCTACCATTCCCTAGATAACAAACAGGCGACACTCTGGCGCAGACTACAGATACGCGCTCTCCTCTCACCCCTTACCCTAGCCCACTAACATCCCTTCTTCCACACTCTGGCATGCGCCCTATGCCCAGAACCCTTCGCCTCTTCCCTCCACATCATTTCCCTCTGCCCGGCGGACCCTCCCCCGCGGGGCCTAGAGAACCTCAAGACCTGGGAGGGCTAGGAGACCCTGCTACGGCTGGCCTGGCAGTGTTATGGAGCTTATGTGCATAAGCACTTGATTGCAATGCGGTCGTGTGGGAACCCAGGGGCGTGCCCCGAATTCCTATCTAATACTAAATTTTTTTTCTCTCTCTATCCAACAACGACAGATCTAAGTTACCAGCCAACCAACACTGATGCCCACATCGTCAGAGCCGAATTGCCCATCAAAGCAGCTACTCCACGCGACTCATACTTTATCCATGGAATCCCGCTACTGAACGGCCGCTGTCGAGTCGCGCATTAGGCTGGCCAATTACTAAGTTTCTATGTGGTTTTTTTTGGGTTAAACGTTGCGAGGCGATTCAGGCTGTCAGGGACGCCGTAGTGAAGGGCTCCGGAAATTTCTGACACCTGGGATTCATCAACATTCAGTGACATCGCACACTAAACGGGCACCTAAAATTCGCCTCCATCGAAATTCGAACGCTGAAGCTGGGATCCAACCCGCCTCTTTCGGATCTGCAGCCGAGCGCCAAAACCACTGATTCACCGCGGATCTCCCACCTAGTTCACTCGTCCCCACTCTCTGATGCTGACTTCCTGGCGGCCCTCAGGAACCGCTACCTCTGCACCAACACCCGTACTCCTGTTCCAACCTACTCCGGCTCCGCCAACTCCGATCTTCATTCGCACATCTCCCTGGACGAGGTTCGTGCGGCGCTACTCAAGCTCCGCACCACCTCGGCCACGGGGGTTGACCACATCACTAACAAAGCACTCCTAAACCTAGATACCCCCTCCCTCAAATCACTTACTAACCTTATCAATACACATTGGCAGCCCGGCACTCTTCCCTCCTCGTGGACCCATGCACGTATCTCATTCATCCCCAAACCTGGCAAAAGCTCCTGTTGAAAATTCCAGCAAAAGTCTTGCTGGATTTTACGCTGGTCACGTTGGAGAAAACGGTGGGCCGATTGGAAGTTTTGGGTTCCACGTTGGAGAAAACGGTGGGCCGATTGGAAGTGTTGGTTTCCACGTTGGGGGCTGGTGGAGCGAATGGGAGAGATGCTGGATGCACTAATGGCGAGGTTGGGCCACGCTGGATTTAGTGGAAATTGTGGTGGCTGCACTGGCACTTTCAGTAAACAATATTGGGCTGAATGGAAACCACGGTGGACACTTCAGTCAACACGATGGGACCGGATGGGCTTGGTGGTATTCATAGTGGTTATCTCGATGGGCCTGGCAGGCAACACTGGACTATGTGGAAACCACGGTGGGAATCTATGGATGTGTACAGTCGCGAGCAAAAAATATTAGCAGAGATCATTGGCGATCAGAATTCGTATATCTCACCACGCGGCGCTGCGGTACGCAGAACTGCCTAATGGGCCGTTTCCATGTTTGAAGCCTAGGGGGAGACGGCAGGAAGTAAGCTTTATCAAGCGTGCACCGCCCGAGCGTTGAAGTGCCGACCCTAAGTGACTGTGCTTGCGGAATTTATTTTGGCTCGGTTATCATGAGCAAAGATGGCTTCTTTTTATTACTGTTTTCTTATGTCCGCGATGGTTTGTCAAAAGGAACTCGCGGGAACAATAGATGATAGCGCTGCTTTTAGCCAGTAATTTTGCTGTCCGTGGCAGTCCGCTAATTTGCTGTCCGCGGCAGTCTGTGGCAGCCCGCAGTAATTTTGCTGTCCGTGGCAGACCCCCTTAATACTGTAGAATGGGAACTGCCCGGCACTCTCGTTATCAGCCTCTTCGCCACCCGCAGTGCCACGCGTTGTCATTCCGGCGCTCTGGTGTTCCGTCATGTGTGCTAAGCTTTTTTACCCGCGAGTGTACCTACTTGTTTGGCATGGCACAAACCATGGCTGCATTTGAATGGCCGATGCTGGGCAGCAGATACTGCATGCATGTGCCTATATGGTTGACAAAATGAAACTCATCAATGCACTAACAATCTCAGTGGGTCAAATCCATGAAACGTACACTTGGCACTTTATTCTGTTAGAATAAAAACTGCATGACAAAATTCTTTTTTTACACGTTCATTCGTTGACTTGACAATTTCACAAAAATGTTTTAAAAAGTAACGACTTATATACTTGGGCTTAGATTATCATTAGCAAAATATATGAGAAAAAGTTTAACTTCATTGCTTACAAAATAATAAAGTGCAGGTTTGCAGAGCCCTGCATGCCTGAATCCAAACACTCAATTTGATTCAGAAAATTTTATTGAGCGTGCATTTGAAGACATTACTAATTCAATTAACAAATTGTTAACCACATAGCTGGCCATACAGCTGTTTTGTAGAAGGGTTACGAATACAAATATATACACAGAATATTTCTACAAGGCTGATTACAGCACTCTTATACATCCACCTTGGTGCACAATTACCAGTAAAACACTGTTTTTCAAAACAGAAATGCAGATATATATAAACACAATATGAGGATATAAATTACACAGCATATTTCATACTAAGAATTGATTTGGTTTTCACATTGGATGAGAGAACTACACTATAGAAAATGCACACCTTCACTGTATGGTTTGGTTTATGTGGTTTAACGTCCCAAAGCGACTGAGGCTATGAGAGACGCCGTAGTGAAGGGCTCCGGAAATTTCGACCACCTGGGGTTCTTTAACGTGCACTGACACCGCACAGTACACGGGCCTCGAATTTCTCCTCCAAAGAAATTCAACCGCCGCAGCCGGGATCGAACCCGCATCTTTCGGGTCAGCAGCCGAGAACCATAGCCACTGAGCCACCACGGCGGCACACCTTCACTGTAGTCTCAAGAAAGCATATACCATGGAGGTTGTTCTCTCGACGCGCGTTTCAACGCTGCCGCCTCGCACGTCGTGCTACCTGTCAAACACCGTCACCATGTTTTTACGACAACCTACTCTCTACGACTGCTACGTTGGGTACTTTGTTAGCCTTGCTGATCTCCCATCAATATAAAAAAAAACTTCCCCATACAGACAGAAATCGGCATGTAATTTCGTGAATGAGCAAAGCAGCAAGCGATACTGCCGTGAGAACTCATGCATTTTTCAACCGCAGCGCAAGCAACAGGTCGTTAATTCGCGCGTTTCTACCAGTGGTAATTGCTCGCAATCGCTGCAATTTCTGCGGATGCCGATACGGCTGAATACCCAATAAAAATACCAAAAATAAAGTAAAAAGTAGGATACAAGCTTTTTCACAACGAAACCGAAGCAGAAACTGGTTGTCACCGCCAGGTGGCTGCCGGTAGCTGTTTTTCCATGTTTTTCTGTATAACCCTCATGGCGGTTCGGGTGCTGCGTCGCGTGCGTCGCGCTTCGGCGCTTGCTACAATTCGCTACTTGGACTGTGAGCCGCCGTGAACTGTGTTGTGGTTTGCGTGTGTTTCTTCTTGCACAAGGGTGCACAATCGCGCAGTGCTGTCGACGTAGCCTATTCGAGGCAAAAGGTCATTTTTCTGGCCTCTCTAACTTTTCAGTCTGTGCGCTTCTTTGTGTAGTCCAGAATGGGTGTCCAGGCACAAAGGCGCGCGGCCAGTGTCGCGGTTGAAATGTTCCAAATAAGGCCTGGAATATTTTCTTCTGTGTGACTACGTGGTAGAGTGTGCCGGCTACGCAGCACTCGTGCTGAACTCTCACTGGTTGGTGTAGTGCCCGTGACACGAAGGCAAACAGCGTTCTGCACGACTATGCAATCGTCTGAAAAGGTAAGCAGTACTCGTGCATTATCCGAAGCATATAATGCGTGAACGGTGACCGGTCGTACTGCTGCAGTATTCGTGATCAATGCTATAAAAAGCGTTTAAGGCGCTTTTGTTGTCGCCGGGGTGAGTTGCTCTGCCAAGAATTGTCGCTGTCGGTACTTGTTTTGGCAAAGGGGATGCGACCGTGCGTGCGCTAGCTTTGCATGATTTTGGTATGCGCATGTTTGCGCGTTTTGTTTCTTGTTGAGCACAGATTTGTCCTCGTATATGCCTCGTTCTACGCGTTTCTGCCCATGCTTGTTCACACCACCGCGCACGTTTCAAGGACCGGCACTTTGGCTGTGCGTAAAATGTATGATTGTCTTTCAAGATAGCGTTAGCACTTTGAGGGGGATTCAAACACTTTTTATTCGCCGCGGTTTTTGCTTGGCCCTAGACTATTGAACCTTAGGTCGTGGGGTCGATCCTGATGGCAGTAGCCGCATTTCGATTTAGGTGAAATGAAAAAAAGAATGCCCTTGTGCTGTGCGATGTCCGCTCACGTTAAGAAATTGTAAGTCGTCTAAATTAGTCCGGAAATCTCCAATACGATCAGTGCCCATTTTCCGCATCTGAATTCAAACCCCACTATAAAGAAAGCACTGTCTCAGGTTGCAGTTACCAACGAAAGTTAATTTCCGGCCGTCAAGATTAAATTTTTAAGTCAGTGCGTGAACATCTTTTTTTTTATGATGCCGATAGCGTTTCTGGCTACCCAGAGTATAGGATCTTGCATTTCGATCACTCTGCTTTGTTTGAAAATTGGTTTCTCAGGAAAAGAAGTCACGCAATAATTGTCTCAGTTATTACGATGTTTATCTACGCTTTCGAACGCAGATTTGTTTTGCTCATAGCAAGATTCCTTTACTAGTGCTAGGGGAACTGATGCATTTTAAACAGGGTAGTTTTCCTTTGTATTGAGGCGTATACTTGGGCAAGTATATTTTTCCTGATCTTTTTACATTCATGTGATATTCACTGTTGGACCGAGTTCGCACGCTTGTTTTTGTACTCCTGTCATAATGATAATGGGAAATTGGTATCCGCAGGTGGCACATCTGTCTTCCAGTACGAGTCAATGGCATGGATTTTGTGGCCACCATAAGGAGTCAAAAGCTGTGTTGCAAGTTGTGACTGCATCGTGCTTTGTTTTTGTGGTTGCCATGAAATGTTCTCTTACTTTCATTTATCTTTTCCTTAATGCTACTGCTTCGAGCAGTTTGGATAGATCTGGCCTTATATGTTTACATGTTTATATGAGTAATATTAGTTGGCTGTCAGAATGGGCCTGTTGCAGGCCGTTTGAAGTTTTACATTCAATATTGCTCGTCTTTTAACCGTTGCATTCTATGCATGAAGTGCGAAATGTCTGCATGTTTTTGGCTGCATTATGTGATACTATTTGACTACGAATATTAACATTATGATGCATGTGTGTTAACTTAAATATGTGTTTTTATGCAACTCATCGCAGGTCACAGATGTGAAAGAAAAAGTGCATACATGAGATAACTGGTTTCATTACTGCGGCCTTGTTTTTGCTAAGCATGGAGAACTGGGCTAATTGGTTCTGGGTAGAATTATGAGACATCATTCCAGTGTACAAAAACACATGACTCCATGGACCCCAGACTTCAACTGAGGTTGATTCCACAACATGAGCTTTTTACATGCAAAGCGGCACTAGTGACCCCTGTGGCTGAAAAGTGTGTCCTCGACCAGGTAACAATTATTCAAGGTTGCAAAAACAAAAACATAGGCGTAAGGTTATCTTGTCACTCAAGTTGAATGCATTGGCGTGACTAAACATTGCCTACCTGGCTGACCCAACACACATTTGCGTTGAGATAATCTATTTCTTTTTCTGCCTGCCTGCTCCAGTCGCCTTACTTCGGCATTGACGCTGTCACGACTCCGTGACAGCATCAATGCGCAAGTAAGGAGACTGGAGCAGGGAGTTTTCACAGGAGAAATTGTAGCCTTAGTGGTAGAAAGCCAGGTTCGAGAAATGAAGTGTGCTGGGAAGCGCAAGCCGGAAGACAACGCACATTCGTAACAGTGACCGGTCATTGTCCCCTATTGCCATCAGGTGTCACACCGCCTCAAGAAGGCCAGTGACAAACACGATGTACATGTCGTATTTTCAGCTTGGGAAAGCTGGGATGCATGTGCCACCTGATAAATGACGTTACGAAAAAGCCTGCCTACAAAACTAAGCACACCAAGCCCCTCGTTAAACATGAGGTTGACATGGTGTACAGAATCCTCCTTGCCTGTGGCAAAAATTACATTAGACAGACGAGGCTTGCATCAATGAACGCTTGCTTGAACATCGCAGGACAGCTGATTCATTAAGTGGCAGAGGTCATTTAGCTGAGCACATTCGCCTTTGCTCGCACAAGCGAGCATGCAAGGCGTTTTTGAAAGAAACACATGCCTTGTGCAAGTTTAGCACTTGAAAGGGCTGGGAAATTTTTTAAGCCTTTTGTATCTCTGCTGAAAAAGAGAATTACGTCAGCAGCCCTTCTGTAGTGCTCCAGAAAAAAGAAATAGATGATCTGGAGGCAAATATGTTTGTTGGGTCAGCCAGGTAGGTGATGCATAGGCGTGCCGATGTGTTGAATGTGAGTGGCAAGATACCTTTGCCCCTATGTTTTTTTTTGTGTTTTGGTTATTGCCGTCCTCGATAATTGTTATCTGGTCGCGGAAATACTTTTCAGCCCCAGGGATCACTAGTACTCCTTTGCACATAAAAAGCCTGTGTTGTGGAATAAACCTGAGTTGAAATATGGTGTCCATGGAATGGAGTCTACTCTTCATCCGTGTGATTTTGTGTGCCGGAATGATGTCTCATAATTCTCCCTTGTTTTCAGTGAATAAGGAGGGCTTCTGGTGTCTCTTTTTTGTATGTGATGGTTATAACAAAGTGGCTACCCATAAACTGTCATTTTGGGCTTAATTGAAGGATCCTAGTGTTCTAGTGTTCTCAGAGCAGTGTACAAAATCTACAAAATGTACAAAGCCTAGTGTTCTCAGAGCAGTACTCGCGCAGCAAAAACATCGAAATCAAAGGAATAGAGGAAAGCCCCGATGAAGACACCACTGACATTGTATGTAAACTTGGAGTGCTCACTGGTGTACCCATTAATTCCGAGGATGTAGAGGCGTGTCATCGTGTTCCCTCGAAATCTAAGCCAAATAACATTATTGTACAATTCACTAGGCGTCAGAAAAGGGACGCACTGGTTGAAAAGGCAAGGAAACTGAGACTCAGCAGCAAAGACTTCGGAAACGCTTCAACATCGCCGGTTTTCGTTAATGATCACCTTTGTCCCTTTCTTCGGCGGCTTCTGAGCTTGGCCGTAGCTAAGAAAAAGGCTGCCGGATGGAAATATGTCTGGAGCAGAGGAGGAAAGATATATGCCAGGCAGTCGGACAGCTCGGAATTGATTGTTATCAAGAATGACAACGACCTAAACAGGATTCAGTAGAGACACACAGATAGCCTGCGCGTGCGTAGAACAGACTACTTGAAACAAGATATAAGTATGGGTCACGGCTTGTTTTCTAAACTTGAAAACAGCTACAGAATTACTAAGGGCGCTGCTCAGAGCGCATTCACAATGAGGCTACTGAAAAGCGGATGCATTAAAAATGTGCCTTGGCCGATTATCAAAGCAAATGATAGCGAAGGCAGACGCCCTATTCCCATGCTTCGACCGAAACTGATAAACATAAACCCAGGTGCGTGCTTTTGGGTGGCTCTAGATGACTGCATGGATGAACAAACGCCTTACGTCAAAGAACCTCCAGACACACGATGTAACACCCGATTGCATTCCGTTACTTTTTATTCTCTTCATCATGGCTTCGCCGGGTTATAGTTATCTGGACATGTCGGAACTTAGCAATTATGCCACCACCAACACACAGACACGGTTTAACTGCGTTCACTTCAACTTGCAGTCTGGTAGAAATAAATACGCGAATTTAGAATGTTTCTTTCGCGAAGTAGGAGTACTGTTTGATGTGGTAATGTTTTCTGAGACTTGGTTCAACACTGAGAATGATGTGTTTCGTATGCCTGGATACCGATCATATTTTATTAATCGCACTGACCAACTAGGTGGTGGTGTTTGTGCCCTGACCTCGAACAATATGAACTGTGAGCTGCAACCAGAATTCTGTGTTGTCACACCAGACTGCGAAACACTGACGCTGAAGTCAGGGTCAACCATTTTCTGTGTTTGCTATCGTCCGCCATCTGGAGATACCTGCCAGTTTTTTTCATTTCTGGATTCTATCTTGGAGTACGTAAACGAGAACAAATACCACGTAATTCTAGGTGGGGACTTCAACATAAACTGGCTTGGTGAAAACAGCGTAAAAGAAAACTTCGAAACCCTGTTAAACATTCACCTATGCAAGAATGTAATAATGTCACCCACAAGAATAACAGTAACCTCACAGTCTGTGTTAGATCTCTTCATCACAAATATTGATATATCCCGTGTGAAAGGCGGAGTCATAAATTACACGCTCAGCGATCATCTTCCAATCCTTATGTCTATTGAGCATATTGTTAACACCAACAGACACTCAAGACAACCTTTCCAGTACCGTGTAATCAACCCAGAAAAGCTGTCATCCTTTCGGACCCGCTTAACCGGCTTTAATTGGGCCGATGTACTTGAGATGAGAAACCCTGAAGAAGCTTACGATAAATTAATGGAAAAAATTACTGATGCCTATTACGACTGCTTTCCACTTGTTACACTAAAACGACCCAAAAAAGCTCGCAAGCCATGGGTTACCACCGACATGCTAAAGCTTATTAGAAAACGAGATCGACTGTATGCTAAGTTTCTGCAAGCCAGGAACCTTGACACATTAAAAATTTATAAAGAGTACCGAAATTTTGTCAACAAAGAACTGCGTGCAGCCAAAAGGAGTTATCACGAAAATCTTTTCAACTCCTCGACTGGCCGATCAGAGGACATATGGAGGATATTGAGTCTGTTGACCAGAGAGCCACCCGAAACAGTCTCGAAAGTAACGTTAGATAATGTAGAATTAACCGGAGTTGACTTAGCCAATGCTTTTAACGATTACTTCCTTTCTGTTGCACAGGCACGAAACACCACTGCTAATTACAGTTACATGGAGCAAAGTACCGGCCACAGTATGTTTTTGAAGCCCGTCACTATTGATGAAGTTATTGCAGCGTTTGTATCGCTTAAAAATAGTAAGTCAGAAGATGCTCTTGGTCTTCAAATCACACCAGTTAAATATGTTATAGATGTAATAGCACCCTATTTGATGCACATCTTTAACGCCTGCCTGTCGCTCGGTCTGTTCCCGCGTAGCATGCAAACCGCAAGGGTTACCGTGATCTATAAAAAAGGAAACCGAGATGAATTATCAAATTATCGTCCTATTTCTATTCTTCCTGTCATTTCCAAAGGATTCGAAAAATTAATTCTGCAACGCTTGATGGCTTTTTCTGACAAATATAACATTTTAACTCCGGCTCAGTACGGTTTCCGAAAAAATAAATCAACCGAGTTAGCTTTGCTTGCTCAAAAGGAGCTGATATTACAGAATTTTGAAAATAAAAATATCGTGTTGGGCCTCTTTTTAGATTTCACGAAAGCCTTTGATCTCATCAATCACCGCATCCTGCTTAAAAAGATGGAATACTACGGTTTTCGCGGCAAAGCTTTTTCTTTAATATCTTCTTACTTACAGCATCGCACACAATTTGTCGATATTCATAGACAACGCTCAGCTATTAAACCAGTAGTTTCGGGTGTCCCTCAGGGGAGTATTTTAGGGCCCTTCCTGTTTCTAATTTATGTCAATGAAATTGTTAATATTGACAAATCTGCTAACTATATTATATACGCCGACGACACAAGTGTGTTTTTTTCTGGACAATCGAGCATCAGTTTAGCCGATCGTGCAAACAGGACACTGGGACATATAAATACTTGGGCGACGGAGAATGATTTAAAGATCAACGTTGCAAAGACAAAAGCAGTGATCTTTCATCCACGTCAAAAAGGTATTTCTATTCCATCCCTTGCAATAAACAACACTACGATTGAAGTGGTTCCCCATTTTAAAACACTAGGGGTCATTTTTTCAGAAAATATGTCGTGGGACGACCACATTACCTACCTTTCCGGGAAGCTCTCGCGTACGACTGGCTACTTGCGTCGCTACTGTTCATCTTTTCCTACATCAGTTAACGTATTGTTATACAATTCCCTTTTTTCCTCGGTTATGAATTATGGCGCGCTTGTCTGGGGAACCACAACGCTTGATAATATTAATAAACTTTTGCGTTTACAAAAACGTGCTATCCGCATTATTGCAAAAGTCCCTCGTTATTCACACACAGCCGTATTGTTTAAGAAATTTAACATAATCAGTATAGAGTCTTTATATTCCTATAGACTAATCCGTCACTACAAATCAGAAATAATTAAACACGACAATTCTTTAGCAGTGCTAGCCGCACTTGCTGCGAACTATCCTGTCTATAGTACACGAAATCCGGAAAAATGGAAAGTTGATGTATGCCGCACAAATTATGGGAAACAAATGTTGAAACATCGTCTGCCAGCTATCCTGAACGAACTCTCCGGTGATGATAACCGAGACGTCCTCAACAAATCGTTTAGGGATCTACGAAGCATGTTTCTGTAATCAAAAGAATTGTACGTGGCCATAAAGTGAACTTCTTTGTTCTTGTTTGTGAAATAAGCACTGTTACACAGATGTGTGTGATTTTGTTCTCGTTTTTTCTTCCCTTCACTTTCGTGCCGTGCATTTTTTATACTTAGCCAACTTTGTGCACTACATTTTTTTTTTCATGATCCGGATACCTAAAGTTTTGTTTGCCATTCGTTTTCTGCCTAGTGGGCAGCTGCTTTTTCTGCGTTTTCTGCAAATTCACTGCCTGTATTTTAAACATTCTGCGTATTCCACTGTATGCCTTGTAAGGGGCATGGACCTCGTCAAGCCATCTTTGGCTTTTTGTCCGTGCCCCTAAGCATCTCAGGATGTTTGAATAAATTGATTTGATTTGATTTGATTTGATCCTTGAGAATTTGTTTGACAGCATATTCCATGGGCACTTTCTTGAGAAAAATCAGTTATTTTTTACCCATTTCACTGCATCAACCATTGCTTCTCATCATGTATCGAAAGTCATTGATGAGCACAAGCTTTCGAGTACCTGAGGGCTGTGTGAGAAGCCTTCTGACATACTTTAAACTACTGGGGATATCTGGAGACAGAATTTACCAATAATGGTTAGCCAATCCAAACCTCTTTGTTATATCCCTGACAACCTGAAGCTGAGCTGTCAATAATTAAGGCTGGAAACCGTTTTGATCCCCAAACTGTTCTCCTATTTTATTGATGTGCATTTTGCATGAACTGCTAGAGCACGAAATGAGTCCGTACATTACTTGCCACCATAATTCAAAGTAATATTTCTATACCAGTCATCACGGCTCCCATTCTCTTTACTCATGTGCAATCCAACTTTTTGAATTCACAACAAATTTTCACCCAAATTTAGATTCTTTATTTTAGGCAAGTGTCATTGACTTGAATTTCTCCAAAGCTTTTCATGTTTGTCGTTATAACCTTTTAGCTACACTCTCATGCTTGAGCCTTCATTCTTTGATATTATTGTAGATTCATTGCTTCCTGTTCTACGGCTCGCCTTAAAAAACTATTGTTCTTCTCTTCTCTCGTATTTCTAACGAGCCCCTCATTCCCCTTCCCTTGTTTGCTTATTGTACTGCTTGTCTTATGAAGCCCAGCATATCAATATGCAAAATCATAAGGCGTCCCTCATATCCTGAGTCACTTTGGGATGCTAAACCCCCATAAACCAAACCAAGCACATTACTAAAGTACATTAATATTAGCCATTCAATAACAGTCTGTCTTTATGTCCCAACCTTGCCTTTATGACTGCATTATTCAGAAGGATGCCCCAACTATCTCAGCTACTCTGACTGTATTGACTGATGAATGGGCTTGTTCGTAATTCATCGTGTCAAAACAGCGCAAAGAAGAGAAATATGAGGAAAGAATGCGACGGTGCGAGTGCTGACTTTCAAGAAGGTTTATTGGAAAGCACGTCAAAATATATACATTGTGGCCTAAAAAACAATGAAGAAAGGGCGCCTTGTAACATTCACTTTGGATCTGTCAAAAACAAAACGAAAGTTGAATATGAAGCATTTAAGAGCATGAACTCTTTCTTAGGGAGCGATAAAGAAGGTGTGTTAACACATTGATTGCGTTTTTTCTACAATTTCAGTGGCCTCGATCATCTCATGCACAAACTTTTCTGTGTCTGTCTAGCACAATGCAGCACGTGAATTCCGCCTCACAGCAATCAGGATGTGGCAAACGATCGCAGTCGCGACAGTGAAACATCAGATTCCCCCTGGTAGCTTTGTTCACATCGTAACGATGGTCTTTTGACCTCTCATTGACACCTCTGCTAGTTTCTTGCTGAAGTTGATACATTAGCCAGATGGTTCAACTTTAGATTATTACACAGTTTCTTGGCTCTGGACATTACTATTAACAAATCAGCTGCTGTGTGACACTTGAACTCAGAATTAACTGCCTCCGTTGACTTGGACAGAAAGACACCTTTAGACATGACCCCAAAACCACCTTCTTTATCAGCAGTTGAATGCGATAGGGCCCACCGTCTTAAACCCGTTACAGTTCAGCCTGCGGGCAAGTTCCTGGCATGGTTCAAACCACGACACCCCATCAACCAACGCCCCCTGAAACACACCTGTCACGCTCAGGTCCAGGCACAGGAAGGCAAGACGTCAAAGTATGGCAAACAGCTCCAGAATAGTCCTCTTCGAAGGAACAATGGCAAATTTTGGCCCGTATATGCTTCAAGCAGCAGACGAGGCAGCAACTCAGCGTCTACGTTGTGCACCTTGTTTTCAGACACTCGTGCCTTGGCTTCCTTGCTCCGGGCTAGTGAGCGCAAAGTGGCTGCGAAGTGGCATTCCAGATGGCTTTCACCTGGTCAACGGTGCGTGACACCGTCAACCAGCCAGTCCCTGGCTTGTTTTCAGGCACAAGTGTTTGAAAACAAGGTGCACACCTTCAGCTTTGAGTCGCTGCCTCGTCTGGTCCTTGAAGTGCATATGGACCAAAATTTTCCGTTCCTCCGAAGAGAACTACTGTGGAGATGCTTGCCATGGTTTGACGAGTTGCCTTTTCCGCGCCCAGACCTGAGTGTGACAGGTGTGTTTTGGGGTGTTTTGATGCATTGTCAGGGTTTGAACCCTCTGTAGGAATTTGCCCACAGGCCGAACTGTGTCGTATTTAAGAGGGTGGGCCCTCTTGCTTTCAACCGCTGATAAACGGGGGTTTTGTGGTCCTATCGAAAGGCGCCTTTCAGTCCAAGGGCACAGATGCAGTGTATTCTGAGTTTGAGTGCCACTTACTATCTGATTTGTTAAAAGCAAAGTCCAGTGCCAAGAAACATTAACAATCTAGAGTTGAACCATCAGGCTAATGCCATCAACTTCAGTAAGAAAAATTGTCCAGCTATCTTCTTTACCGCAAAGACCCATAAAGGTGACTGCTCCTTGAGGGTTGTAGTTTAAGAGAATGGAACCTGTCACAAACAAATCGCCTTCTCTTTGCGACATAAAATTAAGTTGCTGAGCATTGATGACTCCTCTAGTGTAAGATCTGCACAGAAAGTAACGCAGTTTCTACACAATAACTCTCGCACCACTTTCATGGGGTGCTATGTTCATATCAAGGATTTATATTACGCCATCCCTCAATCAGGATCAATAATGTGTTGAAGAATTCATTAACCTAAATGGAGCAGTGGCATTCCAAACGTCTCAGGCGTTTTGGTGAATAATTTTGTCGCACTTTTAAGCTCATACCTTCAGTCCACCTTTCTTACATTTCAGAATAGCTTGTTTTTGCAAAAAAACTGTATTAGCGCCGTTGTTACGTGACTTATTGCAGGATCTCCAATCCTGACGAAGCATTGTCTAAGGTGAGAGAGGAGTTCAGTCAAAGCCTCAGTCCACTTTGAATCACCACTGAAATTATAGAGGATATGTCATTACATTTATTGGATCTCAATCTTGGGTGGCTACACTTGTTGGGCTTACGAGCCAAGGGAAAAAAAGCTACGTTTACCATTTTCTTCGGTTCAATCTAAGCTGGTCAAAAGGTGTCACTAACCTTTGCTTCAAAAATGCCTTAATGAAATCCTGTTTGCTTGCCATGACATCCAGTTTTGCCCAGCTCATATGCCCTTTGTCTTTTACTGGATATTCAGAACCTTTGTCAGTGTCTTTAGCCGATTGCTTTAAGCAGAAGTTGAAACATTCCTTTTGTGCCCCCGTCGAGACTGTAACTCCCAAAAGGAAGGTTGTACGTACCTGTTCCCTACATCCACAATTGGTCGCACCGGTTAAATAGGCAGTCGAGTTGGCGTTTATATTGTTTTTCTAAACCTATGAAGCTTCAGTACCTGTAGTCAACCGAGATTAGCCATCAGAGTCTCTTCGCGCACTGCACAGAAGACATAGTGTGTTCGAACTCTTTGAAATGCGGCTATGTTTACATTAGGAAAACAGGCAGGTGTGCCACTGAGCGGTTAAAAGACCTCCACGACGATGTGAACAAAGCTTGCGGGAGAACTTTGATGATTCACTGGCGCAATTGCGATTGTTTGCCAGATCCTGAACGCTGTGAATCGGAAATCACGTTCTGCATTTTGCCTGACAGACACAGAAAAGTTTGTGCGTGAGATAATCGAGGCCGCTGAAATTAAAAAAATAACCGCAATCACTCTGTTAGCACACCTACTTTATCGCTTCCTAAGGAAGAGTTCACGCTCTTAAATGCTTCTTTATCAGTTTTTGTTTTGTATTCAACTCATGCAATGTGGCTGACACAAGGTGCCCTTTGTTCGTTGTTTTTTTAGGCCACAGTGTATATATTTTGACGTGGTTTCCAGTACACCTTGGCGATAGTCAGCACTGATGGCATCGTATTTATTACTTCGTTGTCCTTGTCTTGTCTGCATTGTTTTGTCACAACGTATTGACCTCCTTTCTCACCTCTAGGGTTAATGGTATGGAGAAACCTTAACCAGATGCAGCCCCACATGCTTGGAGCATGTCACGATACATGCTGCTGGCACCACAAGGGCACTCGTGTTTATCAGGAGATGTCTTGATCTGTGTGTTCTTGCCGTGTTGTGCAGTTTATGCATAAAAATTTTATTGATTCCAAACTGAAGTATTCCCTAGCTCTTTCAAGTTTTCACCAAACTGTTTGAAGCTATGCCACCAACTCCCTTTAATCCAACAGCGACACTTGGTACAGCATGTGTAATCAGTCATCTCATTTGACCACCAGACATCACTGCATAAAAGGGGAAATCGCTCGTTTAGGTGTGTTCCATATACTCTACAATACTTTTCCACAATTTAATAAATGTTGATGCCCCGCTTCAGACCAGGATGCCATCACCACTAAATCAAGAAATTTTTCCTGTTCCCATTGAAGAATAAATTGGCTACCTCACCACATTTTCATTGCATGTGGTCGCTCAAAATTCAGGAAATAAGTGATATCGATTGGAGCGTTGACACTGGTTTGTTTTACCTTTTGTTTGCTGCTGTTTTTATTTTTTGCAACTGATGTATCAATGGACTGTATGCCTCTTTTCTTAGTGTATCGTCTGCGACATCTCAGCTGTGCTACTGCAGTCACCCTTCTGATGTTACCTTTATATTTTCCCTCTTATAAATACCACACTAAAAGTCTTCAGAGGACAAAAAAGATGGCTTTTTTATTTTGCTCATTATGGCACACGTCAGGCCTATGTGTAGGGATATAGGAGAGGTCTTTGTCTTGCAGTGGTGCTAGTGATGCTGCTAATGATGGTACTTAATGACGAGCATATGATATATTGAATAAGAACCTCCAATTATTTTTGTTTTTCAGTGCGAATAGCTTCAGTGGTTCTTGATTTAGGTTCACTTTATTCCGGTGGCCACAATACGGAGTTTACTTTTTTAGCACTCAATTACTGGCAAAAACAAAAACTTGTGGATACTAATTCTTTCATTTGAATCTTTTCTGCAGAGTCCATCGCCCAGATTTCCCAAGCCCTCATGCACCGGTGGTACATCAACAAGGCTGTTTCATGGGGCCGAGCTGCATTGACAAGTGGCTAAAGAAGAGCAAGAGGAGCATGAACACAAAATAAAACTGGCTGTACGAGCTTCATCTATTTTGAAATTTGCTTTCTCATTTCGACAGAGGTAGCATTGCCCCATGGCCCCTGCCCCAACATCTCCCAGTCATCCCAACATGCCCAATCATTCCAACCTACCCAATCGTTCCAACCTACCCAATCATTCCAACCTACCTAATCATTCCAACCTACCCAATATTCCAACATACCCAGTCATTCCAACGTGCGCAGTCATTCCAACGTGCCCAGTCATTCCAACGTATTTTCCATTACCATAATCCACCAAGGTGCTGGATGCTGGTTTCCAATATTCCCATCGTTGCCTTTTTTTTCAATAGGGAGTATTGCCCTAGAACACCTCCGCCCCATCTCTCTCACATCCAGTCTCGGAAAATTGTTTGAACACGTAATCCTGGGCCGCCTGCAGACTAATCTGGATGACCAAGACATATGTCCGGACTCTATGTTCGGCTTTCGTCCCCAATTGCCCACCCAGGATGTCATGCTCCAGCTTTCCGAGGATGTCCTATACCCTTCCCACCACAAACGCACTCGAGCTACCCTTGCGCTGGACCTTACCAAAGCCTTCTACAATGCACATCACGCTTCTATTTTGGACGCTATCTCCTCCCTCCATGTCAGACCCCGTGTTGATGCTTACATCACCGCTTTTCTCGCCCACCGCACAGCCGAAATCTCATACGGCCCACTTTCTTCTCCTTCTTTCTCCCTTGGCAATAAGGGTACCCCCAAGGTTTCGTCTCCTCCCCGCTTCTTTTGAACGTAACCCTCTTCCCGCTGGAACGTGCTCCTCACACTATTCCCTGTCTATCTCATGCTTTCTACGCCCATGACATCACCCTCTGGGTGACCACCGGCAATCTTGGCGATATAGAGGCCGCACTCCAGGCGGGCGTGGCCGCGGTGGTAACTTACGCTCGGGCTATCGGGTTGAGCTGCTCCCCGTCCAAATCGGAGCTTTTGCTCCTTCTCCCTCGGGGGTTGGCCCCTATGTTGCCTTCTCTCACCGTCTACCTGGACGGCACACTCATTCCTCTTGTCTCTACCCTCCGCATCCTCGGACTACTACTTGTCTAATGGCAAGCACACCACCCTCATCTCTAGACTCTCAAACACTGTACACCAGACCATCCGCCTCATACGCCACATTGCTAACCGCCGCCACGACACGTGGCGCCTCCTTCAGGCCCATACCTTTCTCACCCCCGCACGTACGTCTTGCTCTCCTCCACCCTGGAGTGGATTCGCCGGCCTGCCGCTTATGCAACAGCCCAAGAACCGACCACGCTCATACGTTATTCTCTTGCCCAGCACACTTTCCCCCTGCGTCTTAGCACCTAAACAGTCCGCAGCAGTAGGAGGCTGCTTTTTCCAGCACCGAGCCGAATCTCCAACTTCGGCTGGTGGTCTGGGCAGAGGACGTCGCGACTAGGCATGGCCTGGACGCCACAACCGGTAGCCTGACGGCTGGCCGCAATGCTGCTTCATAATTTTGTTTGTTTTTTAGGCCTTCAAATAAAAGTTTCCCCCACCACCACCCCCGCGGAGGCAATCACCCAGTATTTACGTTTGTTAAAATTCAAGCCGCACAGCGCAAGTCACATAAGAGAAGTTAATTTGGACTCTCGACCAAAAAGGGACATCCGTCCCTCTACAAAAACAAAGATACATTGCGGCAACTGATGTCGCCCTATGCACACACACTCACACGGAACGTAAGTGTCTAAAAATAAAAAGTGTCCAAGAAAGTTCTAGTGTGTCCATACGAAGGGGAAGCACGCCGGGTTGAAACCCGCGCACAAACAACGCGCAACACACACGTGCGCCACACTTAATATGACAGGGGCCGCACCGTAACACGGCCCCCGCCTACGACGATGAAGCGGGTAGACGAGCGTCGAAAGAACTGGTGCTCCTCCAGCGACACGAGGTCCACGCATGCCTGGGCGAACATGCGCGCACGCACCGCCGCAACATGGGGTACATGACCGTCTGCGGCCGTCCTTGTATAGCCGCTGCACCTCTGGCGCCACAGTACGAACGCCCCGACACAAAGAAGCATACGCACAAAAGGGTCGCGGAACCTTGAATTGGGGCCAAGGGTCGCCCCGAACATTCGCGACATAAGGATCCAAAATGTCCTAGCTACCGAACACTCAAAGATTGCGTGCGGCAAGGTGTCTACAAGGCCGCACTGTGGACATCGGGAGGAGGGGGCCACGCCCCAAGAAGCCAGGCGATCTTCCGTAGGCAGGGCCCGCCAGCCCCGCAGCCAGCCGAAGTCTCGCACGTCTGCGGAAAGCGATGAAGACGTCAGGTCCCGCCGTCGCAGCTCTCTGCTTATCGCCAGTTTCTCCTGTGGGGCTTCTTTGATGGCCAGGAGTTCGCATATCCGAGAGGCGGGAGTTGAAAATAACTCTACCTCTGGCAGTGCTGCGGTGAGGGACCTGAGCGTCTGGCAGGCTCTGTGGTAAAACCAAGGCTGCTGCAAGGCTGTCGGCTCAACACTCTGCTCAGAGAAAAAAAGGGAGCGCGACGTGCCGAGTAGGTAAGCCAGTAGCCCCCTACCCGGGTAGCCGGCCTGGCTAGCCAGGTCATTGGTGGCCCGCAAAGCGAGCACATTGCATATCGTGGGCAAGTGGGGAAGGCTGAATCCCCCCATGTTAGTGGGAAGCCGGAGGAGTGCGCGCGCTACAGACTCCGTCTTTCCTACCCGGAAGAACGAGCCACATAAAGTGGCCAAACGGCGCGTGAAGGTGCGGGGTGGGTGGGCAACGCGAGCGACGTAGTACAGTGGGCGCACACCGACGCGCGGATGATAAATGCGCGCTCCGCGAGGGAGAGGCGGAATCGCGCCGCCACTGTCAACCGTTTCTCGGCGGTCTCTCTAAGGCGAGTCCACGTCTCGCGAGCCGGCTCACCAGACGCAAGGAAATAAACCCCCAGAACTTTCACGGCCAAAACCCACTGTACGTCGCCCAACAGGTCTGCGGAGTAACGCGGCAAAGCGCAACGCTCTACTATTGTCCCTGTACAGCAGGGCGCCGGACAGTTCGCTGTACACTTCAAACAGCCGTAAAAATGCTACGTAGCTGTCCTTGTCCCGTAGGAACATAAACACATCGTAGGCGTATGCCGAGACCTTAACCTGGCCGTGGACTGGCAGTGGGAAACCGCGCACAGACGGGCTCCCGGCGATGCGACGCAGCAGTGGGTCTAGTCACAAAAAAAAAACATGGGCGACAAGGGGCGGCCCTGCCTAATCCTTTTAGAGACACAAAAAGGAGCGCTGATCGCTCCGTTGACTGTCAGGCGGGCCGTAAGCCCGGAGTAAAGGAGCCCGACTCTCGCTATGAAGGCCGATGGAAAACCGAAAGCCTCGAGAATACCTAGCAGGTACCGGTGCTCGATGCGGTCAAAAGCTTTGGACTGGTCAAGCGAGACAAAGCAGCCCGGGATCCCCGCTCTCGAGGTGAACGCGGACAAGTCACGAGTAAGTGCGAGAACGGAAAACACCGAACGGCCCGACACGCTACCCGTTTGCGCAGGGGTGACTACCGGCCGCTCTTGTAGTCTGCATTGAGCAGAGTGATCGGGCGCCACGCTTCGGGTCTGCTGGGCACCCGCCGGGCTTCAGAATGAGCGCGACTCGGCTCTCTCTGAAAGACGCTGGTCGGGCTCCGTCCGTCAAAAGCGGTTGATCATACCGAGAAGAGAACCCTCTAAGACGTCGTGTAGCTTTGCGTAAAAGCTGACGGCGATACCGTCAGGTTCGGGGGCCGAGGCAGCATTCATTTTTGCTGCTGTGGCGCTGAGCTCATCTCGCATCACCGGTGCGCAGAGCTGCTGCGAGAGCTCGTCCTCAACTACGGGGAGACCCTGGCAGAAACCGCGGAGTGCGTCGCGGAACGCGGGGTCGCCCGCCCGCTCGACACTGGAGGCGAACAGCTCCGACACGTGGCGTGTGAGGACGTCGCGGATGTCCGTGGCGCTGCTACTCGTGGCCCCGTTGGGCAGCGCGATTTCCGCAATGAATGCGGACGCATCCTCCTCGAGGGGGGGAGCGATCGCCGGCCGGGTCTCGAGCGGACGCGCCTCATTTCGGCTCCGACAATTTTCGTCCGGATTACCGAAAAATTCCCTGCGACCGCGAAAATTTTGCTTGTACTCGACGGTTAACATCACCCGGCACCCGAAGACATCGCTCTTGACCGGGTGGGCCAATTTTTGGGCCTTTTAGGCCCATTTATGTCTTCATCCCGTGGGAGCCCTAGCCAGGCCTAAAGCCAAGTAGCCGGTTTCCAGCGTTCTCCGCGGACGCCATGGCGGCCTCCGCTCGCCGCGGGTACGACCCTGAGACGATGGCATGGACAGAAGTCGTCGCAGAAGCCCCGGCTTCTCCTGAAACCTCCACTCCGACGCAGGAGATCGTGGATGAAGGCCTTTTCTCGTTGGTGGCACATCGCAAACGCCAACAGCGCCTGAACACCTCGGCAGTGAACGGACCCTCCGTGAGTGCCCCTGCTTCTGTGAATCCAAATACTTCAAGTTCATACCATCAGCTCTCGCAAACAGCGGGATCGACGAAATGGCGGCCTACCGCTATGCCTCGACTCCGCAAAGAAGGCTTCACGATCGTCATCAAGCCCAGAATGACGGTCTCCCTGAAGACGGTTCTGCAGAACGGTGAGCTTGGTGCTTTGCTCTCCGCCTATGTTAATGCCTCCTCGGTGGACACTCTTAGTATCTGGCCCATCTGGGACCAGAATATCGTTATCGCCACCACTCAAGACGTGAATGCGGCGAACGCGCTCGCTCGTGAATTTACTCTGAAAGCTTCCAAAGGCTCCATCCCGATGGTCGGTCACGCCAAAGTCAACGGTGAAGTCTGCAGGGGATTCATTACCGTCCATGAGCAGGAAACTTCTACCACCCTGAAATCGAAAGTCCAGTGGCGCGGAGGAGAGATAGCCTTCATCCGCAAGCTGGGGAAGTCGACGATTGCCCTGCTCACCTTCGTGGGGCATAATGTGCCACGTTACGTGCACTATAACAGTGTGGTGGCCTTGGTACGCGAATACAAGCGGACTATTCCCGCGTGTTTCCGATGCGGCACCATCGGCCACCGTGTGGATTTATGCCCGGATCCTCAACGCAAACGCTGCGGACACTGCGGCCAAACGGTCGCAGTCCTCGAAGACGGCAACTTGGAGACCCACGAGTGCACCCCTTCCTGCATCGTCTGCGGTGGCGGCCACCTTACTGGCTCGCAAGACTGCAAAGCAAAATTCCGGCTGCTGCAACGACCGGGAAACCCAACCAGTCAACGAAAGCAACGCCAGTGTGCAGTGCCCCCGGGAGCTGACACCACTCCAAAAGTTCCCCCGCCTGGAAACAAGCTGGTGCAAGGCACACCCGGACCAGCGCCACCGGCGGGCGCGTTGCCCGGGCGTGTCTCCAAGTCCCCTCCATCAACAAGCCAAAAGTCGTCACGTGATCCAGGCGCACCCGTATTCCAGAACGGGGATTTTCCGCCTCTCGAGGGCCGTCCGCTTGGCACACCAAAGAAGACATCACAGCCAAAGGTAGGCAGCCGAGACGGGCCTCCTCCGTCCCCCCGCACTCCCCTACTTTCTTCCGCACCAACCCTTCCTCCTCCTCCCCCCCTTAACTCTGAGGTTGCGGACCTCCGCCGTGAGCTCGAGACTCTCCGGGCTCAAAATGCTCAACTCCAGGCCAAAATTCATGCGCTAGAAACGGTTCGGTCCTCCCCGCCTCCCCGCCCTCCCAACCAACACCCTAAAGGGCGCCGCCCCCCGCAAAGACAGCAGGTTTTTTCCCTTGTGCAATGGAATTGTCGGGGTTTCAAAAACAGGACAAACGCGTACACTTAAGGGCGTCCATTGACAACCTCGAACACCCCGCCGCAGTCCTTGCGTTGCAAGAAACCGGAGATGCGGTTAAGCTCACGGGCTATAACACTTTTCAACGAGACCAGTTCACCTGTGTCCTAGTCCATAAGGGTTACACAGCGCAGGAGGTTGATCTCGACCTAAATTTGGAATATTCGTACGTGATGGTCCCTGTCCTCCCCCTGCGGCGTACAGATAGCCCCGCACACGTACTTAATATCTACTGCCCCCCGAAACTCAAAAACACCACTTTTTCTAACATCTTTAGCGCAGCGCTAAGGATCGCGGGTCGCGACCCCCTCATGATAGTGGGCGATTTTAACGCGCCCTGTCTCATGTGGGGTTATTGCAAGGAAGAGACGCGTGGTCGTAAGTGGCGGAACTTATATCTACGCTGGGCATCATTCTTCTAACCGACCCGGTCCACCCAACACGTGTAGGGAACTCAGTCACTCGGGACAACTGCCCCGACCTTACCCTCGTGAAACACATCTAACACGCAGAGTGGATCAACACCAGGGACACCCTCGGTAGCGACCACTGCATACTGATCACTGTCATTTACCCTCGGCCCTTACGTCGCCCCCTTGCGCAAGCCAAACTTCCCGACTGGAACGCTCTCCGCTAGGACCTCCCATTAACTTCTCTCATGGAACAGGACTACTCCACTTGGGCACACGGACTCATGCAAACACTCTGTTCGCACGAAAAGCATATACAGTTTACGGAGCGTGCACCTGACGTGGATAACCACCTATTGCACCTCTGGGAAGCTCGCCGCAGCCTCACTAAGCGATGGCGGCGGCAGAAACACAACCGTAAACTCCGCGCTCGCATGTCTGACCTCACCCAGCAAGCTGCCGAGTATGCTGCCCTGCTCGCAGACACTAATGGCTCGTTCACACTTGGGCATTCGGCGGCGAGAGCGAGCGGAATCCGCTGCCGCGGAAGAGAATCCGCCGAAATACGCCGCGGAATGCCCGTTCGGTCAAGGACCGATTTTCGCCGCCGGAAAAAATCCGCCGACTGCCATCAGCCAATAGGACGGCACCCGCGGGCTCCGGCAGTTTGCAATATGGCGTCGGTGTGCGCGAGTGCTTCCATGGCCATATCTCCAGCCACAACCGAAATGCTCATCGACGCAGTGAAAAATTATTCGGTTCTGTACGACAAGCGGCATCCAGAACACAAGAACAATCTTCTAAAGGATGACCTTTGGAACAAGATCGGCGCCGAACTCGGCATGAGCGGTACGTACGCATCTCTTGTTTACTATGCCCGCACAGAGTATGTCCCAGTTTGTTGCCACAGTGCATGGGTTACTCACGCCATGAACTTGCGAGGGATTTAGTGTGCATTTTCCCGTCACCAAACTTGTCCGATGAGGCTGTCCGATGGCGTGCGTAGCTTCGGTGAAGTGGTAATATGCCGCGATATGCGTGCTAACGGTAATGGCTTCTTGAAAACTTTGTTAGCAAGCAGGCGAATATTTCCTCAGATGAACCACTTATTATTACCGGATTATAACGATGCATAAAAACCTGTGGCTCGCCCACAGCTGAGTCTCTCGGAATGCGGATGGTGTTCTGCTTACGCTTGCTTGGCTGGGTACCTTTCCTCGAAAGCTCAATGAATTCGCCAAACGCGCGGAAACGAATCAGTACATCAAGTTTTAAGTGCAATACATTCAAGAACCGCAAACCAACTGCATGTGTTGTGGAATGTACAATCACGATGAAAATCACTGCGAACAGCAGAACGCGTACGCGCCCCCGCTGTCATCGCGGTTGTGCGTGAAGCCCAGATTGCACGTTTGTGTTTTTAACCATCCGCTAACCGCCAGGAAAATTTTGCGGTACGCGAGTACGCGTAAAAAAAAATTATTTCGGTATCGCCACATAATCTACGTCACCTGAAATGTCTCAACGTATGAGGGGACGTGCACACTCGTCAGCTGGTAACACTACGGGACTGGGTGACGAGGCAGAGCTAGAATAATTTCTTTTCTGAAAGCATGCATCCCGTAAACTTTTGCTGCCGATTTATAATGTTCGCGCAGCCAAGGCTTCCTTTACGGTCACTGCCATGCCTATGGTATATGCTGCATGTTTGTGGATCGATGCAATACCAGATCATTGCATGCATATATAGCTATGAAATAGTGTGAACATGAGTTCTTTATTCCAGGGATGACCTGCCAGAAGAAATTTAAAAACTTAAAAGACACTTTTCTTAAGTGCCGCAATCAGATAAAAAACAAAATGAAAAGTGGTGCAGGAAGGAATGACATCCCAGTCATAAAGTGGTAACATTTTGACTCCATGATGGCTACTATAGAGCCAGTTTCACGGCAACCAATGTAAGTTCAGTAATCATGCTGTTTGTCTTGAAATCTGTTGCGTGTTTTGGAATTGGGCAGTAGCTGAGGGACATATGCCTCAGATAAGGGTTTGCATACTCCAACAGAGAAACGAGAATGTACTTTCCTACACCACTAACATTACTGCGGACATGTTACTGCAGTTATGTCAATACTACAGCAGAATGCTTTTCTCATGTTGACAACCCCTTTAGGTAACCTACCGAAAGTGAACTGACACAACAGGCTCTCTCAATATGAATCGAAGTTTGGGCATTCAATTATTTATTACTCTATCATTATGTGTGACAAGCACACTGTTTCCTGTTTCTTAGCTAGTTTTCCTCCTTGTGTATAATATTGGAAACTAATTTTCAAATTTAATATGAATTAACAAAAATTCCTTCTTTTTCTGCAATATGGTTTTCCTTTTCATATTGAATGGTCCTGTTGATTTGTAGCATGAAGTGCCTTCACGCGAATGCACTGATGCAGAACACCCCTTTTTTCAATGCAACTCTATATCTTGAGCAAGATATTAGAGACTCCATGTCGTATTGCTGTGCTTGAACTTGGCTAATAAATGCTTTGTCTTCTTAAAACTTTTTCAGCCTTTGCAGCAATGTGAGATTTGCCACTGTACAAGAGTGAGTTATAACACTACTTTCAACTATTAGCACTGTGTGAGCGTTAATATGAATGGGAACCTCACATGAAGCATGTTCTGAAGGACACAAATACAGCCATTGTCAACAATATACAGCCCCTATGATTCATTTCTGAGGCGTGTTTTGGGGCATGCTGAACCCTTGGAGATCCAGAATGAATTCAGTGTGCAAACAAAAGTTTGTCTCCCCTACTAGGCATTTGGAACACGGAAGATCACGGCAAAGAAGCCGCATGGCACAGCACGAAAGCAAGTCAGATCATTTGAGCTATATATTTTATTTGACAAAGCCTGTACACGTAACTAACTTCAATATGCCCTGAAGCAGGTAGGCATTCACCACTCCTTTCACATTAAACAGCACTCACTACATGTGTGTTAAGTAGGTCTGCAGTACTGTTTGAAGCCAAAGCTTTCTTTTGTACTCTGAACTGAACACACACTTTACCTTCAACTCACATGTCAATAGAGGGGGGTAATAGAAGCGTTTATTGTCATTACAGGCATCAGGTGGAGTCAAAAGTAACCTCAGTGTAGAAAAAAAATTATTTGTTACAGGCTTGAACTATACACATAAGTAATAGGCAGAGAATTTCTTCTCTTGCTTTGCTAGAACGTAGTTTGTTTTGAAACAGTATGTCAAACTACAAATTACAGGCTTGAACTATATACATAAGTAATAGGCAGATAATTTCTTCTCTTGCTTTGCTAGAATGTAGTTTGTTTTAAAACAGTATGTCAAGCTACAAAAGTGCCAACACCCAAAGGCATGCATAACACGAAAGCCACTTGCTATGATTAGTTTTTTTGGTAGCAAGGACAAGAAAGGAACAGGAACTCATGACAGAGTTAAGCCACGATGCAAGGATTCTTGTCTAAAGCATTGGTTGGTGCATGCAAGCTTGCTTCATGGCACAGTACATGATACTGCATGAGTGAATACATACATTTACTGCAGGACCGCAGTTCCAGACCACGAGATTGAAATCACTAGAAGAATAAGAATGGAGCACAGTGCATTCGGCAGGCGCTCTCAGGTTATGAATGGCAACTTACCAATATGCCTCAAGAGGAAAGTGTGTAACAACTGTATCTTACTGATCCTCACATATGGGGCAGAAATGTGGAGGCTAACAAAAAGAGTCCAGCTGAAGTTGAGGTCAACGCAGTGAGCCGTGGAAAGGAAAATGATAGGTGTAACGCTAAGAGACAGGGAGAGAGCAGAATGGGTCAGGGAACACACACGAGCTCGTGACACCTCAGTTGAAACAAGCAGGACATGTAATGAAATAGCAGGATAACCGATGGTCATTAAAGGTAATGAATTGGATTCCGAGGAAAGGTAAGCATACCAGGGGGCAGCAGAAAGTTAGATGGGCGGATGAGATTAGAACGTTTGCGGGGATAACATGGCTGCAGTTAACACAGGATCGAGTTAATTGGAGATATGGGAGAGGCCTTTGTCCTGCAGTGGGTGTAGTCAGGCTGATGATGATGATGATATGATCCTGCTGCAGAACTGCACATACAGAGGCTACTCAAGCAATTGAAGAGCCTCACTCACAGGAGCTCCTTCACACTCCTGTAAGTCCAGCTGGACCACCTCGACCTACACGACCTGCAAGTGCGGAAAGTGAAAGGTGAAGAAAAACTGGTCACTACTGCATTACAGAATGGTAAAACAGCAATGTTGTCTTCATCGTAGGTCACTGCAAAGGAGCGAATTGGAAGCTGGGCTAGATGCCGAGTTGGACGCTCAGTTGGACATTGAAATGTATTTTCCTTATGATAGCCTGCTGCTATTCATGTAGTGTACTTATGAAATTTTGCTAAATTGAGTTGCTGTCTTCTTTCTAGCACTCCTAAGCCAGCAAAGGCTCATAAACTTGCGACCACCACAGGAAGGTAAAGTGAAAATGCTTTCAAACAGGATTAACTGTAATTTACACACAAAAATTATATTTCCAGCTCTTCAGAGGATATGCATCTGCAAGTAGCTTCGGCGTGCCTGCAACGATTATCATCAATGAAGTCGGAACAGCAAACACAAGATCTGCCACACCATTATTGCATGGCACTCGCTGTCAAACTGCGAAGTTTGAGCAAAGTGCAGCAGCTTGATGCCATGCATGAAATCGACAATGTTATGTACCCAAAAATGAGGGAAGCATTACTCTTTGATAATTAAATCTTTTGCAGTTATTTTCTAAACAGAGCTGTGATATGTTTCCTGAGTCTATGTTACCTAATATATTACCTATATTCACCTGAGCACAATTAGGTGCCATGCATGACAATGAAATAGGAGGCGAACTTGTGAAGCATGACAACTATTCGCAACTGTGAAGCGGTTCATCTGCGAATAAAAATGTGATATTTTACCTGTTGAATCTTATTTCCCCCTTATCATGGACACTTGCCATGGTACTTTGCCGTCGCTAATAAGGTACCGGCACAATCTGTCCCTTACGTCATACGCAAGCCTGTAACATAAATGTGGTGTAAACACACGTCAAATAGAGAAACACGGTTACTGAAGCAAGTGATGCAAGTTTTAACAACATGCAAGCACAGTTCTGAAAAAAATTACTGAACACCGGCATGCAAAAGACCCGCATTCAGCTGCAAGCTCTTAGTACCTGGTTGAGTTGCTGCCAGAGTGGGGCAAGCCCCTCAATGCAGAATTTGCACCATCTTCTGCCCTCCAACTTCCATCAATAACATTTCCTTGCCAATCAGTGCTGTCAGCTGTACCGGGCGGGCAATATGAAGATTGAGAAGTATGCGACTCCTTCATCAGGAAATTATGCAAGGCAATACATGCCGATATTATTTTTCTGATGTTCTCGTCTTTTGCCTTGAAAGGGCGACGCAGAATGCGCCACCTCTGGGCCATAATGCCAAAGGCATTTTCAACAACCCTGCGAGCCCGGCTTAGACGGTAATTGAATATTCTTTTCTGGTGCATTTCTTCAAAAGCACTTGGGGCAGCGCTTTGACTGCTGGGCTGTGGTCCACTAGAACCACTGGCGGCAAACAGCGGATGAAGGCCTGTAATGTGAACCATGAGCAGAGAACAATTGAATACATTAAAAATTAACAAGCTGACAACAGCAATTCACTACAGAGTTCTGATGAAACACCGGCATGGACAGCATATATCAGTGACATGTCAGCCAATATGTCATAATATTGGGCCAAGTGATATTTTCTACTGCAATAGTACCTTCATGCAAGAAAGTTAGCTATGATTTTGGAATGAACAAGTTTATTATATAAGAAATGAGCCTTGAATATGTGGGACTAGCATATCGCAGGTCAATTTTAGCACTATATTCCGTCGGGCAGACATTCTTCTTGTTTCAGTGCCTTCAGCCCATTTTTCTGCTGCAATGGCTACTGTGCACCTCCAGCCAGAAAGTTTGCGAGCCCTGGGTCACTGAGGCATCGGTATGACTGCTCGCCCAGGCTCATGATTACCACTGCTACTAATTTAGTACATTATACCACTAAGTGATAGCTGGTGCCAGGTTTTAAACGTTGCTCTCATGCACATTGTTGTCAAGCTGCGGAGAAAGCGGAGGAGAACACCTTTGGCTAGCTTTCTTGTGGTTAGAAATCGAACGAAATACAGGAAGTGGTGAATCCCACTTCACACTTTCTTCAACGCATGTCGGCCTAAATGTTTCATGATAGTGCTTGTCAAAAAAGAGTTCAAGCATAGCTTCAAAGATCGGTGCTTTCTGCTACTGCAACAAAGTACTCATGCAAACATATTGATGAAGCTTACTTTTCCTGGAGTACGGACGCATCATACACGTTTTCAGGGGAAAAGCCTCATCCCCAACAAAAAAATAAGGCATATTGCCTGCTGTTCCCAGTGGCGCATCACGTGGGAGACCTCTCTGGTTGCTTTGAATTGATTCGTGGAGGGTACTGCGGCCAAATACTCCGCCATCAGACTCGCTCCCGCAGTGTCCAACCTCGACATAAATGAACCTGAAAAATGAAACAACAGGCACAGAATGTTTATGTAACTTAAAATGAAGATGTGAAATGGTGCACTTTATATAAGTGCTTTCATAGGCACGCCAAGTCAATTCACACCACACTTATACTTGTGCATGAATTTCAATCATATCACGTTGGCAGGCAGCTAATGCATGATACAGTGTGTACAGCACTGCAACAATGCACAGAGCTATTTTCATGTGTTCATTATACGCATCTATCGCACATAAGGAAGTTTGCACCTCTTTATCCTTACATGTGGGCGTGATGGGTGTTTATGCAAGGCAACATTGACAAAATTATAAATGAAGTAAGCTCTTCGTTTCAATGGACCTGTTGATGAATATGCAAAGAGCACAGTTTGCTACCAAGGAGTTGTACCTGTAGTAAGCATCACTGATAGTAAGCAGTGATTTGCTGAAGACGTTCTTGTAATTTCTGTCGAGGCTGCCGGAATTAGCAGGGCATTCAATGGCAACATGCTTGCCATCAATCGCACCCAAACAATGTGGCAAGTTCCATCGCTCTTCAAAGTCGTGAGCAATCTGAAAAATGAGGTGAAAGAAATAATTGACTCTCATACGTAAAGCAATCAGGGAGCAAGCTGAGATGCTTGAAGATTAGGGATGTTAGATGGAAAGCGTAAAGAAGTTTCGGTGTGGTAGCCATGAGTATGCCCAGTTATTTGATTACCTGCAACCACTCCTGAGGTGTTGTTGGGACCGGAACATATATCGGGCCAAGGATGTCCCAAATCGCTTGGCATGTCGAAGATATAATCCCACAAGTGGTGGAGCGGCCATTCAAAAAACAGAAGGACGACGACCGCATTGTATCACCGGCAGCTAAGAACCTGAAGAAAGAATTATTTCATGCAAGCAATGAGATCATGTGCATGTGCACAATGCAGCAGTCTTCGATGATAGTGTACGGACTAATGCATTTGTTGAAGAAAAGCTATTACCTCACAGTTTGAGCAAGTCGGTGCTCTGCCGGGATTGCTTTTCGAAACTTCGTGTCCCTCTTGCTGATTGCAGGTCCAACCAGCTCCAAGAGGGTGTCAAATACTCTTGGAGGCATCCTTAGGTAACTGAAAAATAAAGCAAAAGCAATAATTTGCCATATGCTGTAACAAAGGAATGAACAATAACTAGTTGTCAGAAAGGAAAGGTGCTGTAAATGGCAGACATTTTTGGTCACACCTGAAACGCGCAGGTGAGGGGGGGGGGGGTGTCGAATCGAGAAGGAAGTGAGAGAAAGAAGAGGGAAATGCCGTAAGGAAGGGCTCGGGAATAATTTCGACCACCTGGGAATCTGCCGTGCGCTTACATAGGACAGCACACGGGCGCATACTAAGTTTAGCCTCCCATCGAAACAAGGCCGCCCCGGCCGGGTTCCAACACGGGTGCTCCTACTCAGCAGTAGAGCGCCTTCAACACAGACACTGCGGCGTGTCTCCATTTATTGTATTGGGGTTGACGTCCCTACGCGATACCGTAATAGATGGATACCGATGAAATTAGTTTAGACCATCTGAGCATTTTTCGACTGCGCTAAATCGGATTGCACACCTGCGTTTTTGTGGTTTGCCTTCACCGGATACGGCCTTCTCAGACGAGATCGAACCCGCGATTTTGCGATCAGCAGCCCAACACTACCGCGGCGAGTTAAAGAGTTTAGTCATTTATTTATTCACTGCTTCTTCTATTCACTCGATCACTTCTAAACTGAACATAACCTGGACACTAAAAGAAAATGCATAGTGTTGTCCAAACTTACTCTCGGTAGTATTCCACGTCGCGGGAACGAAGAAGTGGCAACAACTTGCTGGCGTGACCGAGCTCATCGCGTTGTAGGATCGCAGGTCGCACCCACCAGCGTCGTCGTCTCTTCTTAGGCGCCTCCCGCACTCGCTGTTGTTGGCGCGCGGCCAACAGCGAGTTTGCGAGAAGTATCAGGAGAATCTCCTCCTCTTCAGAATTTGTCATTGCTGATCAAGGCTCGTACTACGAATACGAAAGCAGCGCGCGCGAAAGCCCAAAAGTTCTAGCCGCGGAGACCGGTGAGCAGCCGCGGAGACGGGTGAGCAGAGAGGCGCGCGCGCGCGAAAATAACAGGTTATTCGGGCTGTCGTCAGATGGCGCCAGCAAAGATATCGTGATACCTCGTTATTCTCGGGAGTTAACGAGAGTTCACTGTCAAGCGGCGACATGCTGGCCCGGACGGCCGGGAGGAGTGTGAACGACGAAGCGTTTCGGCGGCGGCGGATTCCGCTCGCTCTCGCCGCCGAATGACCAAGTGTGAACGAGCCATAACTGGGTAGATCGATGCAACAGCGCAGCAAGACAGGTGTCCAGCCGCAACACTTGGCGGCTCTTCAGGAGTGTCATAGACCCCACACAAACACGCTCGGAAACACAGAAACACATCAATCGCGCGATACACAACTTTCAAGGAAACACGAAGCAGCTAGCGAACACCTTGCGCTCAAAATACCTCAATCAGGATCAAGACCCGCGCGGGCAGGATTATTCGTATGCAGGCTGCGATAATCCGGAACTGGATCAACTTTTCCAGCTTCACAACCTTCGCGCGGCTCTTGCCAAAATGCGCAGGGGGACGGCGCCCGGGAGGGATAAGGTCAACCTCAAATTATTCGCGAACCTTCCTGATCGGGCATACGAAACCGTACTCGAATATATTAACGTTAACGCCATTTGGACCGGGGATACTTCGTTGCCACCGGATTGGAAGACATCATTGGTAACCTTTATCCCAAAGGCGGGGAAACCGGTAAACACAGACAACCTCTGGCCCATCTCCCTCACTTCATGCGTAGGAAAACTGATGGAAAGATGGTCCGTGACCGCCTCTCAGAATATCTCGAGAGCAAGAACTCCTTTTCCGACACCATGTTCGGTTCCGGATCCAGTAAGTCCGCACAAGACATCCTTTTACAGCTTCATCACGAGGTTCTCGAACCCATAGAACACCCACACAACGACAAAATAGTCCTAGCACTCGATCTCAAGGGTGCGTTTGACAATGTTATACACGGCGTCATACTAAAGCACCTTAGCGAGACCAACTGTGATCCTCGTACATTCAATTACATCAAAGATTTCTTAACAGACCGCTTGGCCTGTATACGTATACAAGAGACCGAGTACGGCCCGTTTGAGATAGGAACGCGGGGCACACCACAAGGCGCTGTGTTGTCCCCGCTTCTCTTTAACATTGCTATGATTTATCTCCCGGCACAGCTAGCGGCGGTCGGCCGTGTTCAGCATGCGCTGTGCGCCGAAGACATCACCATCTGGGCCACTACGGGAAACATAGAAGAGATGGAGGAATGCCTGCAAGCAGCGGCGAGCATACTTGACCACTATGCCACGTACTGCGGCCTCCAGTGCTCCCCGTCCAAGTCTGAATCTGTGCATATTCGATCTTCTCCGAAATGCAAGATCTCCGTTCAGCTTTCTCTCGCAAGCGGCCCCATCCGTGAAGCGAAGGAGCTACGAATACTCCGTTTCTTCATTAATCAACATCGTAAGGCAGACACAACTCTCGCCAAACTCCGCAAAGTCGGCGACCAGGTGGGCCGAATGGTTCGCCGCGTTTCCAACAAGCGAGGAGGGTTACCAAGTAAGGATGCGATGCGGCTCGCGCATGCCTTCGTAACAAGTCGAGTACTGTACTCGACTCCTTACCTCCGCTTACGGAAACATGACGAAGATCACTTGGAGATTGTACTCCGCAAAATTTTCAAGAGAGCCCTCGACCTCCCGATATCTACTTCCAACGCGTGACTCCTCGCGTTGGGGGTGGTGAACACCTATCGAGAACTCCGCGAGGCGCATCTCGTTAACCAATACACGCGTCTCGCCTAGACCGTGTCCGGTCGCCGCCTCTTGGACCGGTTACATATCAGACATGATCACCATACCATGGAACGGGTTCGAGTGCCAGAACTGTGGAGAAGCGCCCTCTACGTTCGACCCCTTCCGACTAGGATGAACAAGGAGGACCATAATGGCCGGCGCCAGGCGCGGGCGAATGCCCTGCACCGCCACTATGGCTCAAAGAAACACGTCTTCTACGTCGACATTGCAGGCCACTACCGCTCCAGGGGGGAATGGTACACGGCTGCAGTCATACACGAAGGAAAACAGGTGGACGGCCTCTCGTTCAGAGCGCCCAACTCAACGCATGTGGAGAAGGTGGCGATCGCCCTCGCAGTCTCCCATCCCGACTCTAAATTCACCCTCACAGACTCTCGCGGAGCCTGTCGTAACTTTGAGTTCGGTTGGATCACTCCACTCGCTCTCCAAATTTTACACCGCAGTACTCGCGACGGCGATCCAACTCATCGCTCAATCGTATGGGTCCCCGGCCACCAAGGCATGCCAGGTAACGAAACCGCCCATGAGGCAGCCCGCGCACTCACTCACCGGGCACCAGGCGTCCCTTGGGAGGAGCTTAACCTAGATCACAGCCCTCTCCTTTCTTTTAAAGAAATTACTGAGCACTATCGTGCCGAACACCGGCGATACCCAATTCCTATGAAAGGACTGGGTAAAGCTGGCGAACGAATCATCCTCAGGCTCTTTACAAACACCCTGCTGTGCCCGGCGGTTCTCAAGCACTTTAATCCTTCTTGTGACGGCCGCTGCTCATTCTGTGGGGAGGTGGCCGACACCTTCCACATGGTTTGGGCATGCAGAAAAATCCTTCTCTTCCCCCAATAACCCCTTCCCCTACCCGAGAGGACTGGGAGGCGGCCCTGCTCAGCTGCCAGGAACTATCGGCCCAACAGGCCCTGGTTCGGCGGACTTGTGTAGCGGTCTCGACCAACGGGATCCCGGAATAAGGGACTCCGCTTAGTATTGTAAGGGGTGAGACCCATTAGGGGCCTCTCTCCGAGCACCTCTCTGTACATTACTAAATAAATGCTTTTCTCCTCCTCCTCCTCGAGGGCGCCAGCGCGAACCTGCCGCGAGACCGGTGGGTCGGGTACGGGCCTGCCCTGAACGGGTCACACCCTGAACGAGATGCGACAGCGCAAGTCACACCTCAGCATCTCAAGATAGTACTGAAGAAGCCGAGGAGCACCTTCGCCTCACGGAATCCTTACAAAATCAGCGCGCAAAAAGTTTTGCAGTAAGCCAGTATTTTTTAAGCTCAGAACCTAAAATATGTAAAAATGCCCATATTTTTTTTGCCTCTGATTGCGCTGAACTGCTCAGGCTACAAGAAACTATTAAATTAAAGCCCTATATATATATATATATATATATATATATAGCACAATAAGGTAAACGTACTTGGTTGCTAGTTTAAAATAAGATGCGAAATGAGAAACGCTTCGTTTATTGGGAGTCGACGTTTCGGACAGAGCCTGTCCTTTTTCAAGACTGAGGTTACATGGTTCTTGCTTCTCTTCTTAAAGGGTCTTCATCTGTACAGGTGTTCGACACCTGAGCCAAAACAAGCCGACGCTGCAGAAGAAAGAACGGCTCAGGGAAGAGAAAAAAAGAAAAAATTAACAAAAAATACACAAACGGGACAGGGGGTGGGGAGGGTAAATGTCGTCGCCCGCCACCCACGTATGCGGTCGCGGGGAGAAAAGAAAAAAGGAAAAAAGGGGAGGAAAAAAAAAAGGAAGAGCGGGAGGGGAATATGGACAGAGAACTGAGTCCTAACACAGCGGACAGCTAGCAAAGTGTATAGAGACAAACAGTGGCCGACGCACAGCATAGATTTGAGATGCACTCAAATGTTGTCCACTTAAACGAGTAAACAAGATACACTGGAGCAAAAGGGCGGGGGAAAAAAAAGAAAGAAAGACTTCCGCCATGTGCAACTTCTTTGGCAGGATGAGTCAAGGCGGGCAGAGTGGAATTTAACGAGACACACGTGGAGTGTACCTGCACACACCCACACAGGCAACAAAAAAAGAAAAGAAAAGGCCGGAAACGGAGGCGACTTTGGGGAAGAATCGTCGCGTGGGGCCACTATGAATGGCGGGGGTGCTTAAGTTCTTTGACGGCGCCGCTCTCGTCAAGATGGTCGAACGGGGGAAGGTAAGAACGCTGTGGGCGATGAGGCCATCGGTGTAAGCGTATGGGAGAAAGCTTGCGAGGCCTGTCAGGCCGGAACTCCAAGGTCAGTATTGGATTTGAGGGGGCGTATTGAAGACAAAGCGCCCAGGTTCTCATTAATGCCTTGGGCAATTGTTCCAAACTTATAAATAAAGTACGACTCGCGTTGCTCCCGTTCCCGGGTGTTGTTGAACCCACCCTGTAAGACTGTTAATTTAAGTGCTTCAAATGGGTGTTTTTTGTCATTAATGTGTTTTGACAAGGGGAGGTTAGGTAGAGATAGGGCATGAGCGCGGTGGTTATTAAAGCGAAATCGTAGAGGGTTAACCGTCTGCCCAATGTACTGCATACTGCACACACCACATTCTAGGAGGTAGATAACGTTGGAGGAGTCACAATTAAAGTCGCCATTGATTTTCCATTTAAAGCCTGAGGCTGTGCTTATCGCACAGCTGGTTGTTTGCATATGTTTGCAGACGTGGCATCTACTTTTGGCGCAGGGTCGGCAACCCAACCCAAGGTGGTTATGTGTTTTTGAGTGTACGAGAATGTTTTGAATGTTTTTCGGTCGTCTGTAGACTACGTGAGGGGGAGTAGTGAAAATTTTTCGAGGCGCTCGCTTGGTTCGAGAATGTTGAAATGGTTTTTAAGGATTTTGTTTACGTTGGGGGGATTACCTGTGTAGGTGAGTACCAAGTTTGCCCGGTGATCTGTTTCTTGTAATCTCACTCTACACTAATATTCCTCATTCCGATGGCATCAGATCTCTGACCGAAGCGTACAGACAAGATAGAAAAGAGGAGTCTCCTGCCACACATGTTCTAGAAATACTTGCGAAAATCGTACTCGAATACAACAACTTTGAATTCAACGACCAACACTACTTACAAATTAATGGCACAGCCATGGGTACAAGGATGGCCCCCGCCTACGCCAACATCTTCATGCATAGTATTGAATCTAAATTCTTGCAAGATTCCCTCATCAAGCCCATCCTATACAAACGTTATTTGGATGACATTTTTCTAATTTGGACTGACACAGAGCAAGAACTCCTACATTTTTTTGAACAATTCAACCTTGTCCACCCCAACATATCATTCACTCACGCGTACTCCCACACCTCAATTAACTTCCTAGATGTCGAGATTTCGGTAACGGAAGGCTCAGTTAACACCAGCGTATATAGAAAACCGACGGACCGTCAACAATACTTACACTTTCAAAGTTGTCATCCTCGCCACTCCAAAACAAGTATTCCATACTCTCAGGCACACCGATTTAAAAGAATCTGTTCACAAGATCAAGACTTCGAGAGAAATTCCAATCGCATGCGAGAGGTCCTCACCAAGCAAATATATCCCCCCGCCATTGTCGACGATGCAATTGAAAGGGCATCTAAACTCAACCGAGATGAAATACTAGATGGACGTCGACGCAGCGAAGAAACAGATCACCGGGCAAACTTGGTACTCACCTACACAGGTAATCCCACCAACGTAAACAAAATCCTTAAAAAACATTTCAACATTCTCGAACAAAGCGAGCGCCTCGCAAAAATTTTCACTACTCCCCCTCACGTAGTCTACAGACGACCGAAAAACATTCAAAACATTCTCGTACACTCAAAAACACATAACCACCTTGGGTTGGGTTGCCGACCCTGCGCCAAAAGTAGATGCCACGTCTGCAAACATATGCAAACAACCAGCTGTGCGATAAGCACAGCCTCAGGCTTTAAATGGAAAATCAATGGCGACTTTAATTGTGACTCCTCCAACGTTATCTACCTCCTAGAATGTGGTGTGTGCAGTATGCAGTACATTGGGCAGACGGTTAACCCTCTACGATTTCGCTTTAATAACCACCGCGCTCATGCCCAATCTCTACCTAACCTCCCCTTGTCAAAACACATTAATGACAAAAAACACCCATTTGAAGCACTTAAATTAACAGTCTTACAGGGTGGGTTCAACAACACCCGGGAACGGGAGCAACGCGAGTCGTACTTTATTTATAAGTTTGGAACAATTGCCCAAGGCATTAATGAGAACCTGGGCGCTTTGTCTTCAATACGCCCCCTCAAATCCAATACTGACCTTGGAGTTCCGGCCTGACAGGCCTCGCAAGCTTTCTCCCATACGCTTACACCGATGGCCTCATCGCCCACAGCGTTCTTACCTTCCCCCGTTCGACCATCTTGACGAGAGCGGCGCCGTCAAAGAACTTAAGCACCCCCGCCATTCATAGTGGCCCCACGCGACGATTCTTCCCCAAAGTCGCCTCCGTTTCCGGCCTTTTCTTTTCTTTTTTTGTTGCCTGTGTGGGTGTGTGCAGGTACACTCCACGTGTGTCTCGTTAAATTCCACTCTGCCCGCCTTGACTCATCCTGCCAAAGAAGTTGCACATGGCGGAAGTCTTTCTTTCTTTTTTTTTTCCCCGCCCTTTTGCTCCAGTGTATCTTGTTTACTCGTTTAAGTGGACAACATTTGAGTGCATCTCAAATCTATGCTGTGCGTCGGCCACTGTTTGTCTCTATACACTTTGCTAGCTGTCCGCTGTGTTAGGACTCAGTTCTCTGTCCATATTCCCCTCCCGCTCTTCCTTTTTTTTTCCTCCCCTTTTTTCCTTTTTTCTTTTCTCCCCGCGACCGCATACGCGGGTGGCGGGCGACGACATTTACCCTCCCCACCCCCTGTCCCGTTTGTATATTTTTTGTTAATTTTTTCTTTTTTTTCTCTTACCTGAGCCGTTCTTTCTTCTGCAGCGTCGGCTTGTTTTGGCTCAGGTGTCGAACACCTGTACAGATGAAGACCCTTTAAGAAGAGAAGCAAGAACCATGTAACCTCAGTCTTGAAAAAGGACAGGCTCTGTCCGAAACGTCGACTCCCAATAAACGAAGCGTTTCTCATTTCGCATCTTATATATATATATATATATATATATACCGGTTGTGCCAGCTAAATGTAACCAAACTTTTAAAAAAGGCGAAGTGTCTTTGTCCAGTGAAACCACCTCAGGGTTGTTCATAGTCGGGTGGCCTAGTCTTGAGTATTTTTTTCGCTCTTCAAAGTTAATTAATTAGTTAAGTTTAATTAGCTAACTTTTTAATTATTAACTTGAGGAAGAAAGTGTCAATGGAAAAGTTTTAGACCACCTCGAAAAACCGCTAGTAGTGCGGTTACCGTCAAGTTACGATTTACGTAGCTTCATTTATTGGCCTTAAAAGAAAGTTGTCACGTGACCACCTCCTCGCTCACTTCTCTGTCCCAATGTGCACCCAAAGTCTCATCGAGGAGAGGACTTCAGAAAAAATGAATTTTATTCTTTAAGGCGCGTCTTGGGACGTTGAAGTGGCACAGTTTTCATGTGAAAGCTTTTTCTTATTGTGCGGGTTATGGTTAAAGACGGGTAAAAAAATGTACTTTACGTAAATATTACTTTGCTGCAAATGTCTCAGTAAGCTGTTTCTCAAAGCGATCTACAACTTTACCATTGACACTTTGTTCCTCAAGTCAATAATTAAAAAGTTTGTTAATTAAGCTTAACTGATTAGTCAACCTTGAAGAACGAAAAAAATACTGCAGACTAGGTCACGCGACTCTAAACAACCCTCATTTGGTTTGAGACGGCTAGGACACCCCGTGTTTTTTAAAAGCTTGGTTACATTTAGCTGGGAGACTTGGTATATATATATAAGATAAAGTCATCAGAAATTGAAATACATAACAAGATTTAATTCACCACGTTTCGGCTGGCGGACCAGCCTTTTTCGAGTGTATTACAGTATTTGAAACAAGCAGCTTTTATAGTATCCGCGAGGTACAGGAAAAAAAGTAAAACACAAATGCAAACAATGGTGAGGGGAGAGGTTTAAAAAAAAACAAAAAAGTTGGTTACAACTTGAAAAGGCGGCAGGTGTTCGGAAGAAAGTAACAACAGAAAGGTCGATGACAAGCGCGAAGCTCTACAGCGCACACCTGCCACAGGGTTGTGACCAAAAAAAAAAAAACTTTACTGCACAAGACTACAAAATGGCACTCATGACGCATTGCGGGAAGCGCGAAGCGCCTGGCAGCCGCACAACGATAAGGCAAAATTTCAGGAGAAAGTTCTAGGCATGGGGGTCCGCAGGAATGTCAAAGAAACACCTCCGAAGAAAAAACGCTACTACACAAGGATATGAAAATCCCACTCAGAGAAGGGTTGTGGCAGCACAACACGATACAAGATAGGTCAATAGGAAAAAACACAAGTTTCAATTGAATCCTTACACAACCACTCAATACACAAAAAAGGAGAATCCTTACACAACCACTCAATACACAACAAAAAAAAGACGCAAGGCTAACAGCAAACACACACACATACACAACACCAGAAACGAACTGCAGTCAGTGGCAAGTACAATGTACCGCGTTAAGACAAATGTAATTCTTCACTGCGCGTGAGCGCGCGCAGAAGACAAATGCGTGACAATGCAATACAAAAATACTTAAAAACAAAAAATTAAAATATATAGAAAAGGGGAAAGAAACACTAAATACGTGGCAATGCATGTGACACGAAAAAAAGAAGAAATGCTTGCTATGCTTCCTGACGCCCGTCCTGTCAGTCTCTGCCATCAACATGTCTTGGATAATTATATGGTATTCTAGGGGTGTTAGCATGATAGCCGGCCTACTGTTTCGTTGATGTCGCTTGACAATGTGTTAAATTTGTGAATCAGGTATGATTCACAGCTCTCGCGCTCATAATGCGTTTTGAACCCCGATTGAAGTACAATAGCTTTAAAGTTATCGAATGGATGCCCAAGGTTGTTTATGTGTTTTGAAAGTGGGAGATTTGGCTGCGTCCGCACATGTGATCTGTGATTGTTGATGCGAATTCTGAACAGTGTAATTGTTTGTCCCACCGTTTATAAAGCTTTTTCAGTTTCGAAACTTCTCCTCCCGAAGCGGCCGCGTTTTGCGCCCGGCCTCTGAGATGGCGCTGCAGTCGAAGTTTGCGCCACGCTCGACGCTAGCTAGCCACGCCGCGGTTCAGCAACGTTTCTGAGGCTCCGTTTGTCGTGCTCATTTGCGTCGCGTTCTTTTGTTATCAAGTGATCCTGTCGTTATGAGTTGAGTGTTTGTGCACTACGCCTCAGCAGCTTTCGGTGTGTGGTCGGGTGCGGACGCTCATGGTGTGGACCCAGCCTGCAAGTAGCGTGGGCTGCCGAATGTTCTCGAGCGCCAAGTTTTGGATTTTTTCGCTGTCAGAGGGTAGGTGGTGTGCGTCATTTATGGTCTTTAGAGTGTGCTAGGACTGTCAACCAAATGCCAACGTGTTTTGTGCCGGGATGTTCCAGCGGGTACCGGCGCAACACGGAGAAAAGGCACTTCTTTTCTCCGCCAACCGATCCAAATCTCCTTGCAAAATGGTCGAGAGCGATACCCCGTGCAGACAAGGTGTTGGGGAAAACATGCAAAGTGTGCGACGCCCACTTCCAAGAAGGGGATATTCTGAAGTCATATAAGCATGTAATCAACGGAGAAGTGATTGAAATCGAGCGCGGTGTATGGTCTCTAAGGAGTGATGCAATTCCTACCATATTTCCTAATCTCCCGATGTACTTCTCCTCGAACCGTAAACGGCGAAAATCTCCGAAAAAGAGAGCAACCGTCTCAAGAGACGCAGTGGCAACGCAGAGCGACGCTGCAGAAGATATCGATATCGAGCGAGAGCAACCAGAGCCCGTGCAAGACAGCTGCTTGCATGTTAATGAGCTGGTGGAGAAGAGTGCTTCTTTGAGGTTACCTCGTCAGTGGAGATCGGCAGCTCTTGAAGATGAAAATGGGCGCCGATCACAGATTGTTTTTTACACGGCAGGATTGGAGGCAGATGTATATACAGTGCTCAAGAGTGTCGTAGTTCGCGAAGACATGAGTTATGTTGTATCTGCCCGCGGAAAACTGGTGCAGACGCTGCCCATGGATTTGGCAATCACTTCGTTAGCAGACGTAGAGGCAATTGTGCAGGTTGTACAAACTATGCAAGTCTGTCAAGGTTGCACCTCTAGCAGGGGAGGAACTGTATACCACAAGCAGTGCAGAGTTCTTACTGAGGCAGAAAAAGGAGTCTGTATAAAGTGTGCAAAAATGACGAAGGACCTCAAAAGAAGAAGTGGGCTGAAACCCAAGAAAAAGGTGTGCCTTGCAGCACCTGTTTTGAGGAAGAGGCTCATTCGTGCCGCTGCAGCTCGGGAGAAAAAGAAGAAAGAAATTAGCGAACTCAGTGAAAAACTTAAGAAAGCGTTTTCAACAAGTCTAGGTGAAGTGACACAGGACCTGCCAGAAGCACAAAAGATGGTCATACAGGCAGCCGTCATGCAACAAGCGGCCAAGTCGCCACGTGGGCACCGGTACACTACAGACTGGCTTATGATCTGTCTGCTTCTGAGGCTGACAAGCCCAAAGTGTTACAGAACTCTATCTGACATGAAGATTTTGCCCCTGCCAAGTGCCAACCGTCTTGTACAGCTACTGAAAGGTCTTCCATGTGGCTACGGCTTAAACAAATTTGCCCTTGGTAGCATAAAACTGCATATGGCAGGCAAGCCAGAACATTACACATATGGTTGTCTAATCATCGATGAAGTGAAACTCAGGGAAGGAACCGAGTTTAACAGGTCGTCCTACAAATTTGATGGCTTTGTAGATTACGGGGATATTACTAAAGTTGGCACAGAACAGCTGGCAGACCATGCACTGGTTGTTATGTTCAACCCAATGTTTGCGTCATGGGTCCAACCCATAGCAACTTTTGCAGCTAAGGGTGCAGCGCCAGGATGGGTCTTGGCAAAGGTGGTAATGAGCTCAGTGCTACAATTGCATGAACATGGTGCTCGCGTACTGGCAGTGATAAGCGATGGTGCCGGAAATAACAAATCGATGTGGACACACCTCGGCATCAGCGGAAAGGTGGAGCACCCACAGTGCAAGATTGAACATCCCTGCCTTCCAGAGGGAACATTCCTCCACTTCATTTGTGACGTGCCACATATCGTGAAATGCATCCGGAATCATATGATGAAGCACAAATATGGTCAGGCAAGTTAAATAATTCCTTGGATATGCATGTCTCTTGAGTGATGACGCTGTGTAACAGAGACTTGTTCACCTATGTTTAATTACTGCATATAACGAAATGGTGTACAATAATTTGTTGCAGGTAGGTGAATACCAAGCAAATTTCCAGCACTATGAACGTCTTTTTGAGGCGGAAAAAAGGCCGCTATAAAAGTGGTTCCTAAGTTGACTGAGCACCATGTCAAGCCACAGAAGCTCCAGACCATGAACGTTCGTCTGGCGACTCAGGTAAAGTTGGCCATTCAGTCATTGTAAACATTGTAAGCAGTTGGTGCCATAAAACTGCATGCTTATACATTACATCTGTGCTTGTCAGCGCCCAGGCATTTTCAAAACTAATTTGCCATCATGTTTTTCCAAGCTTTACAAATTTCTTTTACTCATTTTCGCTTGCAGCTCTTCAGCCGAAGTGTGTCGATTGGCCTGAAGGTCTACAGACAAATGATGGTACCTGGCTTCGCCGACAGTTTTGGAACGGAACAGTTCACGATGCTACTAAATGACCTCTTTGACATTCTGAACTCCAAGGTTCCTGCAGCTGGAATACGAAAGGGATCTCCAAAAATTAAGTTGCCAGAATTGTTTTATGTCGCCTTTTTACTGTGGGGAAAGAACCGAGACTTAAAACTTTGCACTCACACCAATTTTCTCGAAACACTGTTTTCTGTTTTCATTTATATGTTTTCAGTTTTTGGACGACTTCTTGACAATGTTGAACGAGATGGAATCTATTCCTAATGTCAAGCTGTTCGCATCTAGGCAGACTATCGAGTCCCTACGTGTAACACTGATGTCTGTGCTGTCACTTGTGGAGTTCCTGTTCAACCAAGGCGTGAGCTACATTCTGACAGCAAGCCTGAACCAGGATCCACTCGAGGTAACCGTATCCCTTCCATCGTGTTTCCTCTTTCAGCTCCTCATAATCACAGTTGTTAAGCTCAAATTTCTTGCTTTGCAGCGATTCTTTGGGCTCGTGAGGTCCTTCGGAGGAGACGAAGACCATCCAACCGTCACCAAATTCAGCCAGCTTTTCAGACTACTGTCCCTTTACACACCTGTTAAGCTTGCCACAAAAGGGAACTGTGAAGCAGGGGATGAACGAGTTCTGCTGAGCACATTTGAGAGCCTTGGAGAGAAGCGGCGTGAAGCACTACTACAAAAGAGAAAAGTTAAAGATGAAGTCTTCCAGCGACTCACATCACTGCCTTCGAGGGGGCTGTCAGCCCCATTTGACGATGACGTGCACAGTGTTTCAAGTCCAGAAAAAGCGGCATTGTACTATTTAGCGGGATACGTGGCCCATAAAATGATGAAGGTGACCTCCTGCATGGAGTGCAAAAGGGATACAATGGCTTCACAAGACTCTCTACCGCCTGAAGCTATGCTTGTGATTGAACGAGAGTTTGTGACTGGCAGCCTTGTTTGTCCTTCAAGGAAACTGTTTGCATGCGTGAAAAGCATAGAAGAGACCATTGAGCAAACATCAAAAAAAGAAGCCTTTGGGGACCTTTTCTGGAATGTTTTAGATGCCCTTGCGAAGAGAGGAACTAACTGTATCGGTTGCCCAGAGCATAGCTGTGATTTTACAGCACAGATTGTACACTTCTATTTGGTCACACGAATGCACTTTTTTTCCCGGAAGAAGAGCCAAGAGAACGACAGTGCCAATAGAGCTCGGAGGGAACGTAAAAAAGCAAAGCTTGTGTAAATAATGACCGAAGTGAAAAGGAAGACGCCTGAAAGTGTGTGAAGAGTTTTAATAAACTGTAATTCGCTGATGCAACTCCACTAAAGACGTGTGTGTGATTTTTTTTATTCTATAAGTACTAAAGACGTGTGTGTGATTTTTTTTCATTCTATAAGTACTAAAGACGTGTGTTTGATTTTTTTTATTCTATAAGTATTTACCAGAGGCAGCAGAAAAATGTCAGCATGATATTTATCGGGCAGCTCTCTATATGTGCCTTGAAAACTAATAAGTTGCTTTATGGAACCTCTCGAGACTAGTCTGGAGGGTTCTTCTAATCTTTAATAAAATCGGGGCAGACGTTCAGGCTTTCTTGTCTGGCTGACTTTCGCATTTGGAAAGCAAGAGTAAAAATTACTCGCGACCAATGGGATTGATACAGAAGGGTAAGGTCACCGTTCAAGCGCAATGCGATGGAAACGCCGCATTCTACAGACGCACGAAAGCAACTATTCTGCCCGAAGCGAAACGTAATCACTGATGCCCATCTTTTTCTAAAGCACTGGTCGCTTCTACGCACACGTAGTTTAACTATTTAAAGTTACGCAGCGCAGATAATGACGCCACGAAGCGTGAGAAATGTCTTCGGTTAAGCGCCGTGAGGGAGGACAGCGGAACGGTACGCGTCTGTAGCAGACGACGCACTTCCTTGGCGCAAACTTCGACAGCAGCGCCGCGGTGGCGGGCGCGGCGGCGGGCCGCATGCTCCCTGTTGGCGCGGCGAGGAGATGCGGAACTGAAAAGGATCTATAAACGATGGTTTGTCCCACGTACTGAGCTTTACAGGTGCCACATTCCAGGAGGTAGACAACATTAGCGCTATCGCATGAGAAGGTACCTTTTATATGGAATGAGAAGGATGGCGCTGTGCTTTTGGCGCTAGTAGTTGTTTCCATCATCGGACAGAGTATACACCTAGATTATTGCATGGCGCAGATCCTCTGAAGCTACGGTTCCCGATTGTAGATGATGTTATGATATCACGGATGTTCCTTGCACGCCTATACACAACGCGAGGGGGAGCAGGGATGACTTCTTTCATCCTTTCACTCTGTAGGAGGATGTTGTGGTGTTTCTTAAGAACTGAATTAACATTGGGGATTGACGCCGAATGTGTAAGGAAAAGATTGACTTGAGAGTTCGGGCGTGGCTGCTTCTTGCCATTTATGAGTTCGCGCCGGTCATGCCTTGAAGCTTTCTTGATTGAATCGTCGATAACTGACAATGGGTGTTTCTCTCGTGCTAGGTCTGCCCGGAGTTGCTCGCAGTTTGATTCAAAGTCGCCATCTTTAGACCAAATCCTCCGGAAACGTAGGGACTGACTGTAAGCGATGGAGGTTTTAGAATGTCGGGTGTGACTGCTCTGGAAGTGTAAGTACTGATGTCGGTCCGTTGGTTTTCTGTAAACTGTTGTCTCAAGTTTGTTTCCCGTGATAGTCACCTGGACATCAAGAAAATTCAATGACGAAACTGAATATGAAGATGAAATTAGATGCTAGTGTGAGCAGTGTTGAAGTTGTAAATAAACTTACTTTTTCCTCCCCGTGTGTCCAGATAATGAATATGTCATCTATGAACCTTCTGTAAAATATCGGTGTATATGGAGAACTATTGAGGAATTCTTTCTCAAGTGCGGCCGTGAATATATTAGCGTAATTTGGTCCAATTTTTGTTCCCATAGATGTTCCGCTTGTTTGTACGTAGTGCTGGCCATTAAACTCAGTTATTTAACTCGAGTATAAGTTTTAACAGCTCTGCAAGCGTGTTGCTATCAACCGGTTGTTTGGATTCTAAGCGCTCATAAGCAGAGACGACTGCTTTGATGCCATCAGCATGCGGTATGTTGGTGTATAATGAAACGACGTCCAGGGTTACCAGAAGGGAATCACTTCGAACTACTAAGGCGAGAATTTCGCTCAAAAAATGGGTGGTGTCCTGAACATAGGAGGGATATAAGGGAGGGATATCTCTGATGAGGCTGTCGACAAAACTCGAGATGTTTTCAGTAAGAGTTCCAATGCCAGAGACGATTGGTCTTCTTGGATTGTTTTCTTTATGAATTTTTTGGCGAAGGTGAAAACGTCCTGGACTTGAATGTAACGGAATTAGGGCTTGTGCGATCCTGCCTTCAATTTGCTTCTTTTTTTGCGAGACTTTGAATATATATATATATATATATATATATATATATATATATATATATATATATATATATATATATATATATATATATATATATATATATATATATTGAGATGCTGGCACTGACGATGTGCGGCTACGGCCGTTTATCAGTTTTTTCAGCCAGCGTCCGCTTCGGCGGATGCGCTTGTTGCTGCGACGCGCGTCTTTCCTTTTTAAGGCCAAAGCCTTCAATGTCTCATCGTTGTAAGCAGCAGTTGACAGAAATGTCACGCTTTTCAGTTGGTCCAAACGGTTTGCGCGAATTTCAAACGGGGCCAATTGTACTTTGGCTAGTAACCAGGCAACGAATTGAAGGGATCGTATAGTGATGCCCCAAGTAAGTGGGAGTGAGCTTAGTTAATTGCTTAATTACTCAATTAGCCTAATTAACTTTTCTAGTCAGGCCATATAAATAAATAAAACCGAGTAAGAAATTGGTCGAGCTCGGGAGTCGAACGCCTGTCTTCGGAGTGTGAGACGAGCATGCTATCCACTCCGCCATGCCAGCTGGATGGTTTGGGAAGAACAAAGGTGCGTTGGTCTAGTGAATACGGTGTCTTCGCTCACTCCCATTCTCCTCCCTTCCCTTCCCTTCCGGCGAGGTTAAGGTGTCCACCGAGATATGAGTGACACATTTCCTTTCCTCAAAAACCAATTTACCGACGAGCGAGGCATAGAACCCAATGGGCGATGGCGTTCTATGGACTCCTGGAAGCGTTGCAAGACGTTGTCGCGTTCCACTCTTAGGGGCGAAGCTTAACATCTTAACCACACATCAGTGACCGCACTTTAGGTCAAAAAAGTGCCCCCCTGAATTTTGACGGGTGTCCATAGAGATATGTGAGACAGTTACTGCGTAATTTCCTTTCCTCAAATACAATTTTCATTTTCTTCATTACGGGCCATCTTTGTCTTTCTTCTTCCACTCCCACTTCCTCCCCTCCTCTACGGTGCGGTTCAGGTGTCCACCGAGATGACAGATAATTACTGCGCCCTTTCCTTTCCTCAAAAAGCGTTCAAAGGGCAAGGCATTGCGCCGAACGGGTGGTGGCGTTCCGTGGACTCCCTGGCAGCGCTACAACACGCTGTCGCGTTCCACTCCTAAAGGCGAAGCTTATGCGTCATTAATTAGCAGTTAATTAGTGTTCAGGCACAAATAAGTAATTAACCATTAATTAGTGATTTGTCGTTACTTAGCAATTAGTACTCAATTACATGTGACGCCACCAGTACCACAGAAGCAGTCAAAGTGGTGCGGAAAACGCTTTCGCCTCTACGCACTTTAGACAGTCAAAGTGCCCCCTGAATTTTTCTCTTTCCTCTGATCTTTTAACTCTCCTCTATCTGCACGCGGCAGCGGTGGTGGCTCGGCTCGAGCCAGTAGGCAGGCCCGTGCAATTTCCGTTTCATCGTTCTGTCAGTCGCAACAACAACTGCGTCCGGTGGCGCGACCATATCCTGTGCGCCGCTCCTTGTGCTTCACTGGAACGCGGGCAGATGGCGCCAACCAACAGGCGCCAACCACGGGGACCAATTTACAACACATTTAAACAAAAATACAGAGAAGAAATGGCCTGGCTTAGCTTATGGTTAAGCCTAGGATGCGAAGCATAGTAGCCTAAAAAATTAAACATTATCTGGCTATACCTGGTTACCCATTCATAGACAAGACATTACCTGGCTATACCTGGTTAGCCATTTCATAGACAAGAACAACTCATGTGTTACTCTGCTTCTTCCTTTATTTTTCTCAAACCAATAAATACACTATGGTGATCAGTAAAGTAATTCGTTTCTCACGTTGCTTCTTCCGGTAAGCACGCTCCTTTACAAGGCGCTGTTCCCGCTGTTCAGGAGTTTCTTCAGCACGCATTTTCCGTTTGGTAGCATTTCGCCGCTCGAACCAAGTAGAAGTACTCGAAGCTTCATCCTTCACCTCGGCATCGGTTGTCGAACGCTGCCGTCTAGCTGCATACTGTGCACGTCGCTTGGCAAGCCGTACTTCTCGTTCTTCTCCCGTTCCCGTGGCTCTTTGTAACTTGCGCTTTGCGGTCTGGCGAGCCGCCCTCTGCTTGGCCGACATCTCGCTGCTCAACTGACTCAACGAGTGCGTCGCCTTTTGCGTGACGTCAGTATCTCCTAGCGGTAGGAGCGGGAGTTAGGCCGCCGGCGGAGGCTGCGCGTCCGCAAGCGAGCGCACAGGCCCCAGGTTTCACAGCGCTAGTGACGTCATAACACGTGGTGCGCCGATGAAGGTCAAGTGGTAGCTACGCGGCCATGCGCGGCGCAGCAAGGAAGAGCTCGGTTGTGCGAGTAATATGCTTCGCATAAAAACCGGGCACGGCGGCAACTGTCACCACTCCGTTTCAAAGGGGACGCTCCCATCTTTCATCCATCCATTGTCTAGTCGAGCTCCGGCGGCCGTAATGCAAGCACCGCAACATGCCGCGGCGCGTACGTGTGCTTTGTTGAGTGCGGCAAGTCACAGATTGAAGGTGGTGGTGGTGAAAATATTTTAATGAAATGGTTTAGGAGGTTGTAGCGGTGGTTGGAGCTCTCACTCCGGAACCCCATTGGCGTAGGCTGCTGTCCGGGCTCTTTCGATGAGTGGCTTTTGACTCTTTGCGTCCGAGCTGGACAGAGCTGCCTCCCACCCCTCCTGCGTTGGCTAATTATTAACCGTGATCGCCTGATTTCGTTGGCAGGCCCATACCATATGGTACACGTCCGCCTTCTCCCCGCAGAATTTGCATTGTGAGTCAAATGACTCCGGGTCTATGGCATGTAGTCTTCATGGGTTGTTGTGAGTGTTGGTCTGTAGTTTTCGGAGGTGTTGTTCCTCCCCTTTATCTAGTGTCTTAGCCGGCGGAGGGTAGACCCGACGGGATAATCTTAAGTGCTGCAGTATGTCATTGTAAGTTAGTAGTGGGGTAGGAGGTTCCACGGCATCCGCACTGGGTGCCCGGGGGACAAATGCTGGGGCTGAGGCATGTGTGCTCTCGTTCCCTGGGATGCCCTGGTGACCTGATACCCATATTAAGTGTTTGTGTGTGGGTTGGTAGCCACGGATGTAGCTGTCTGAGGTAATTGCGATACGCTGTCTGTGAATCTGTGAGAATGTATATTGACCTAGTGCGTGTTGCAGCTAGAGCAATCGCCACTTCTTCCGCAGCCAGTATGTCCTGCCTAGCTAGTACTAGCACGTCGTCTGTTGTATTTTGGTGCACTAGCGCGACGGCAGTCATTCCCTGCTCGGGACCCGCAGCATCGACATAGAATACGTCCTCGCGCCCGCCGTAGTGTCTTTTCATGGCTTCGGCTCGTGCTTGTCGTCTTGACTGGTGAAAATCAGGGTGCAGATTCCTGGGTAGTGGAGCTGCCTTGAGTTGTCCTCTGCATGAGGCTGGGATGTCGGTTTTTGTGTCTAGCTGTCGGGGGCAATTGATGTTTAAATCACTCAGGACTTGTCGGCCAGTTCGAGTTGTGGAGAGCCGTACCACCTGTGCCGTAAGGTGAGCCTCTATCAGCTCATCGATCGTGTTGTGCACACCCAGTCGCAAGAGCCTGTCCATCGATGTCGCAAGAGGGAGTCCCAGGGCATTCTTGTAGGCAGTTCTGATTATGATGTCGAGGGTTTTTATGTCACGCTTCTTAAGGCGGAGGTAGAGCGCTACGTAGACGACGCGGCTTACAACGAAAGCCTGCAAAAGTCGCAGAGTATCGTCTTCTCGCATCCCTGATTTGCGCTTTGTTATCCTGGCGATCATCCTGGCGACTTGCTCGCTCACGAGCCGTAGTTTCTGGAGGGCAAGAAGGTTGTTGCCGTTGTTATTTATGTACAGACCCAGTATCTTCAGGGTCTGAACTTCCTTGATGGGTGAGTTGTCTACGCGAATATTGATGGTGTCTTGATTCTTGCGTTGACGGAAGACTATGAGTTCGGATTTTTTGGGTGAGCACGTTAGTCCACACGCCAGGGCATAATTTTGAACTGTTGTCGCCGCTTTTTGTAGTTGTTCTTCAATCATTCCCATACTTCCCGTGGTTGTCCAGATGGTTATATCATCAGCGTACAGGGCGTGGCGTATGCCCTGTACCTGATTGAGAAGAGGTGGGAGATTTAGGAGTGCAATGTTGAAGAGAAGTGGTGATAGTACTGCCCCTTGCGGAGTGCCTCTCGGGCCCATCTTCACTTGCGTTGTGTGTTTTGTGCCGGTGCTGATGTTGACGGTTCTGTCCGTAAGGAAATCGCAGATGCACGAGTAGACTCACTGTCCACAGTTCATGCTGTGGAGGTTGTTGAGGATTGTGGAGTGTTTGACATTGTCAAACGCTCCCTTCAGGTCAAGTGCTAGAAGCGCTCGGTTACTGTTTGTGCGTGCGGGATCAATGACTTCGCGTTTGATTTGCAGAAGCACATCATGGGTGGACAAGTGTGCGCGGAATCCAAACATAGTGTGTGGCAGTAGCTCATTGTCCTCAAGATAATTAGAGAGACGGGTGTGGACTGCCTTTTCCATGAGTTTGCTTGCGCACGACGTGAGGGATATGGGGCGCAGGTTTTCGATGCTGATTTTCTTGCCGGGTTTGGGAATAAAGTGTACATTGGCTGTTTTTCATGCTTGTGGAATGGTGCCGGTGCGCCAACATTTGTTTATGTAATCCGTGAGTTGCTGCACAGCCTCCGTGCCGAGGTTGGCGAGAAGTCCGACAGTAATTTTGTCTTGTCCCGGGGCTGTGCCTCGGCGCATATCTGCTATTGCTGCAATGATTTCCTCTGAAGTGAAATCTCTGTCTAGGTCTTCGTTCGGTTCCCCACGGTACTCCTTATTGTAGGGTTGTGGGTTTCGCGCGGTGCAGATATAGCGACGCGTCAGTTCATCCACGAGTTCTTGATCCGTGCCTTGAAAGCTGTGTAGGGCTCGATGCAAATTTCTGTGTTGTTCACTCTTCGCTTTCGGAGGGTCAATTAGGCATCGCAGAAGGTTCCATGTAGCCTTGGTGTCTAGGCGGCCTTTGAGGGATTCGCACTTCGTTAGCCAATTGGTGCGAGCGAGGTCCCATGCGTATTGGTCTGCTTGAATAGTAAGCTTGGCTATTCAAAGTCTTAGTTTCCGATTGTGTCTTTGTTTCTTCCGCCGTTTTATAAGACTACGTCTTGCTTCCCAAAGGTGTAGGAGGTGGTTGTCAACAGCTGGGTGGTCCTCCGTGGTGGCGAGAGACTTTGTGAGCTTTTCTTTAAGGTCCAGAATGGAAGCCGCCCAATCTTCGTAGCTGGTTATTTTTTCGGATGTGGTTAGTTTGGTGTCCTTCCTGAATGTCTCCCAGTGTGTAATTCTGGCTTGCCCTTGTGGTTTGCTGTGCTTGTTGCTTTCGAAGATGGTCTGCAGCACGTAGTGATCGCTGCCTAGGGTTTCTCCTGTATTGAGCCACTCATAGTTGCGGGCATTGCGGACGAGCGTGAGGTCGGGAGAAGTATCCCGCGTTACGCTGGTGCCGACTCGCGTCGGGTGCTGCGGGTCCGTGAGTATGGTCAGGGCCATGTCAGCGATGGCGGATGCTAGTTTTCTGCCTTTCGTGTCTTCCTTGGGGTATCCCCACACGGGGCTAGAAGCATTAAAGTCGCCAACTATAGCTAGGGGAGCTTTTTGGGCTTCTCTTAGGGCTTTAAGAAGGATCACGTCGAAGGCTACGCGGTGCTGTTTGGGGTGACTATATATATTGAGTATATAGGTGCCCTTGCTGTTTCTGTGCTGTGGCAGAATTTTTATGAAGGTATATTCAATGTCGCTGTCTATATTAAGGTCTACAGTGATTGCCGTGCATGATTTGTGGACCAAGATGCATGTCGAGGGATTTGTTTGATGTGTTGAGTATCCTCTGATCTTAGCCTCCATATTCACTTCTTGCAGGGCTATTATTTGCGGCGTATCGGGATGAGAGTCTATGTATTGCTGTAATGTTTCCCTCTTCCGTTTTAGTCCCCTGCAGTTCCACTGTAGGATGGTAAGTTTATGTCTGCGTTGTGGAGCCATGCTGAACACTAGAATCGTGGGTCTCATCATGTGGTGCGCACTCAGGTTGTAGATCTATCTCAGTGCTTAGCAGGCGACGAGTTCCCATTTTACCCTGTAGCTTTGGGCCCTTGTTGTGAGAAACATCTGATAATTCCTGAAGTTTGCGGTCAATTCTAATCTCGTGCGCTTGCATACTTATTAGAACTGGTTCGAGGTTTTCCATCATGGGTTTAATAACTGATTCGAACATGCTTTTGATTGTCGTCTCGATCATAACTTGTAATATATTTTCAATGAGGTCTTGAATTGTTCTTTCCAAGCGAGTGATGCGTTCCTGGCTTTAGGGGTGCTCTGTATGTTGCGGCTTTAGTGCCTGCGGTGGTGGTGCCTGCGGAGTTGGCGCCTGGTGTGGTGCACAGATCGAAGGACTGAAACTGCTGCCGAGAACAAATCATTTTCGGCTAATTACTCTTTTACTTTCCTTGACGGCATGAATGGGCGGAACGGCAGCGAGTACTTTATCGAAATGCGTTCCTTGGAAACTTTCTTCATTCATCCGCAGCACTGTTGGGAGCATAGTTAACTATACCACTTTTTAGATATAAAATGTCCGCCTCAATGCGCATGCTTCCACATTTGAGCTAAACAGCCTACGTGTACATTCAAACACTGCTTCAGTACTGTAATCAGCTGACGCTGTGGTGATACGAGGCCACCCATGCAGAGAATGTGGTTAACTATGGCGACATCGGTGCTTTGATGTGGACAGAAATCTCAAGAGCGTTTGCGCGTTTCGCCTCCATCGCACGCTCTCGTGTTCAGTAGCACAATTCCGCGGTGGTGGTGGTGGAAAACATTTATGTACAGGTATAATACAGGAGGTTATGCATGAGCTGACCCAGAGGGGGCCAGCCCTTACAAATACTAGGTGGAGGTCCCTAGTTCGGGACCCCAGTGGCATCGGCCGCCGCCCAGGTTCGCCCGACCAAGGCCCGTTGGGCCTGCAGGTCAGAGCAGCCGAGCAGGGTCGCCTCCCAGTCCTCTCGGGTTGGGTTGGGGTGAGGGGGGATAGCAGGGTTGGAGGGGCAGGCCCACACCATGTGGTAGATGTCCGAAGACTTCTCCGCACAGTGCGGACAGCTGCCCGAGAAAGAAGGGTCGAAGTGTTTCAGAGCTGCCGGGCACAGCAAAGTATTAGTATACAGGCGGAGCAGAAGCCGCTCCTCCGCCTTTGACAGACCTTTACACGGGCGGGGATAAAGACCATGGCCAGATTGATAGAGTAAAACGATGTCTTTGAAGGTGTAAGCTGGAATAAATTCGAGTTCCTGATCGTCAGGGTCGGAGGGGAATGTCCGGTGAGAGAGCGCGCGGGCGTCGACGTCAGCTGCCTCATTTCCCTCAAGGCCCATGTGAGCGGGAGCCCAAACGATACGCCGGTGCGCGGGGTCACCGGTGTAGACGCTGTTTTGAAGAATGCGGTAGGCTAGATACGGTACCCAGCCCTGCTCGACGTTCCGACATGCCCCTCGCGAGACGGAAATAATTGTTTTTGAATTGGAATCAGATGCAGCCAACGCAATGACGACCTCCTCCGCGCGTGTTATGTCACGGGCTCGGAAAGTAAGGCCGTTAACTGTTTTGGATTGGTGGATGACTGCGGCTGTGTACCATCCCCCATGGTGGGGGCCTGAGGCGTCCACGTAGAATATGCCGGGTTTCGATCCATAGTGCCGGGCCAGGGCTTCCGCCCGCGCCAGGCGCCGGCCATTATGGTCCTCACGGTTCATGTTCGCGGGAAGAGGGCACACGTGGAGAGCGCATCTCCACTGGGATGGATTACGTACGCGCTCTTCCATGAGAGTGGTATGTTGGATGTGTAGTCGGGCAAGGAGGCGGCGACCCGACGATGTCCGCGGCTCTAGGTGCGAGCGCCAGGAGCGCAAGGAAACCATCAGTGCAACGCGTAAGTGAACATCAACGTTTTTACCTTATCTCGGTGGACACCCGAACCAATACATGTGAAACATTTACTGCGCCGTTTCCTTCCCTGAAAGAGCAATTTTCAATTTTTTTATTTCCTATCTTGCGTACCGCATACTTCAAGATAGCAATATCTCGAGGCCCCCACGTCCCGCACGATAATGTGGACTCCCGCGCACGAAGCCCCTTTCGATGTTCTTGCAGGCCCCTCGCGAATCTGTAAAGATGACCCGCGAGTCTTGATCGGCGGTGGCGAGCGCGGTCAGGCGGATGATAATGATGACGACCTCGATGGCGTTCACGGCAAACCTACGAAGGTGGCGGTAGGGAGTCGAGTACGACTCGTGTGGATGCGAATGCATGCGCCATCCGCAAGGCGTGTTTGCACCGTAACCCTCCGCGGTTATTGGAAACCCACCTGGCCCACCTGGACCGCACCTTGCACATCTTGGCCAGTTTTTAAGGCGAAAGCCTTTAATGCTTCATACTGTCGTTAGCAGACGCGTCGGCAGGAGTATCGACAGACGCGTCGGCAGCCGTGTCGACAGACGCGTCGGCAGATTCGTCCGCCTTTCGGCGTCACTACTTAAAAATCTCAAGGTTCCAGCACGAACGAAGGCGCATGTAGTGAATGCATGGGCTACATAAATAAAATAAAAAAGTAAAGTCAAGAAAAGGAAAATTAAAAATTAAAATAAGAAAATAAACCAAATAAAAACAAAATAAAAATAAGATGTGGAAATAAAAATAAAAAACTAAATATGAAAAATAAGAAAGTAAACAAAAACACAGTGGCCACGAAACGCTTTCGCCTTGCAGCACTTTAGAGAGCCAAGAGAGAGAGAGAGAAAACTTTATTTACAGAGGAATTCGGGGCACGCCCCAGGGTCCCTGCACGACCCCACTGCACTAAAGTGTTTATGTTCTGAAGGTCCATAACACTGGCAGCACGGCCGTTGGCGATGGTCTCCACGGCGGGGTCCTCCGAGCGCAGCAGGGTCTCCCAGTCCTCCCAGGTCTTGAGGTTCTCTAGGTCCCGCGGGGGAGGTTCCGCCGGGCAGAGTGAAATGATGTGGAGGGAAGAGGTGAAGGGTTCTGGGCATAGAGTGCATGCCGGAGTGGGGAAGGAGGGATGATAATGGGCTAGGGTAAGGGGTGAAGGGAGTGTGTGTGTCTGTAGTCTGCGCCAGAGTGTTGCGTGTTTGTTATCTAGGGAGGGGTGGGGCGGGGGGTAGAGCTGGCGTAAGGCTGTGTGCGCCTGGGTCAGCTCACTGAATGAGTGCATGCGCCCCTTCGTGAATCCCCGATCAGAGGCCACCTGAGCCCGGTTTAAAGAACCTCGGGCTAAAAGGTTGTCGGCCTCGTTTCCGGGATTCCCGGAGTGTGCGGGCACCCATATCAGCTCCACTTGGCGGGGCGGGGGGGCATCGGGCGAGTCCAGTATGCCAAAAGCAGGGACATGGACTCGGCCTCGAGCAAAATTTAGAATCGCAGTTTTAGAATCGCTTAAAAAGTACCGGGCTTCCGCGCGGGTTATAGCAAGGGCAATGGCGGCTTCCTCTACAGCCTCTGGGGACGTGTCTGGAGGGAGAGGTAGTGTGAGGAGGGCGGATAAAGAGGGGTCCACCACAGCTGCTGTCGCTTCATCACCCGTTAAGGCATCGTCCACCCACACGGCGTCCGGCTGGGGGCCGTACGCTCGATGAAGTGCCTTCGCACGGGCTCTGCGGCGCTGCTCATTGTGGGACGGGTGCATATTCCTCGGGAGCGGCCTGATGAGGAGCTCTCGGTGAAGGGATCGTGGGATGGCGAGGAGGGTTGGGTCGTTGGCCGGTATTTTGATTCCGAGGGTGTCCAGGATATACCCACCTGTGGAGGTTTGTGTGATCCTGATGTATTGGGCCTGTCGGTGGGCCTCCACCAGTTCCCCGATCGTATTGTGGAGGCCAGGCCTAGTAATCTGTCTGTGGGTGTGTTGAGGGGAAGGTGAAGTGCTACCTTGAAAGCCTTGCGAATCAAAGCGTCCAAAGCGTTTATGTCATGTTTGGATAGGTGTAAGTATGGGGTAGTGTAAAGCACAGGGCTGAGGACAAAGGCATGAATGAGGCGACATAGGTCGCGCTCCTTCATGCCTCTATGACGTCGTCCCGAAACCCTGCGGATGAGGTGCGATATCGCGCCTACAACCTGCTTGAGTTTCTTAAGGGTGGTGATGTTTTTGCCATTGTTGTGGATGTGCAGGCCCAATACACGAAGCGTTCCAACCTCAGGTACCGGGTCACCATTCAGTTCAATGGCAATGGGGGAGCGGGGGCAGCGGTGGTTCTTAGGCCGGATGAGGAAGAGTTCGGACTTCTGTGGGGAGCAAGACAGTCCGATGGTCCGTGCGTAATTTTGGGTGAGGGTGGCTGCTTCCTGTAAGGTGTTCTCTATGTCTCCGTCACTGCCGTGAGTGGTCCACAGGGTGATATCGTCGGCATAAAGAGTGTGCTTCAGGTGGGGAATAGTGGCCAATTTTCGGGCGAGGGGGATAAGGGTAATGTTAAAGAGAAAGGGGGAAAGGACGGACCCTTGAGGGGTGCCGATACTCTGAAGAGTGTAGGAGGGGGAAGACAGAGGGCCGAAGTGTATAGCAGCTGTGCGGTCAGTGAGGAATGCTTGAATGTAGGCATACGTGCGCACACCCACATTCAGGGGGGATAGAGCAGTCATGATCGCCTGATGTTCAATGCGATCAAAAGGTATGGAGAGATCCAAAGCTAAGACTGCCTTGGTGTGACCCGGAAGAAGCGGGTCGAAAATGTCGTGTGAGAGTTGCAGCATAGCGTCCGGTGCGGATAGATGGGGGCGAAATCCTACCATGCTATGCGGGTAAAGATTGTTGTCCGCCATGTGACTTGTGAGTCTCGCTAACACACCATGCTCTAGGAGCTTCCCAAGGCATGAGGTTAGCGAAATAGGGCGAAGGTTTTGAAGTGTAAGTGGTTTGTTGGGTTTAGGTATGAATATTACCTTCGCGTGGCGCCAGGACTGCGGGAGGTTACCCTCCCTCCAGCACTGGTAGAAGTATTTCGTAATGTGGGTGATCGATTGGTCATCCAGATTACGGAGCATGGAGTTTGTCATTTGGTCTGCACCAGGTGCGGAGTTGGCGCGGAGAGTCAGGAGGGCCGCTCTGACTTCCGTCTGCGTGATGTCGGTGTCGAGTGTTGGATTTGCTTGTCCTGGGTAGTGCGGTAGAGGTATGGGGTCGCCTGGAGATGTGTACATGGTTTGAAGTGTCGGGATCGTCAATGTGTTCATGTGTGAGGCGTGTCACGTGGTGCTGTGTTGCTGATTTGGTGCACGTGGGGTCAATGAGGTGTCGGAGTAGTTGCCATGCGCGTTTGCTGGACAGGTTTGCGGCGATGCCGTCACATATCTGTCCCCAGTTGGATCGGCAGAGCTCCTCAGAGTGCTGTTGGATTTGTGTCTGCAGCGCGGCCAGCCGCTTCTTAAGCGTTCTGTTGTGTTTGTTGCCTTTCCAGCGTTCTAGGATGCTGTGATAAGCCTCCCAGAGGTGGGCTAGGCGTGTTTCAAGGGTAGGTGTTTCGGTTGTAGTTTCAATGTCTCGCGTGTTGTGGTGAACGTCATGCTTGAGTGACTGCACCCATTCGTCGATGTCTGCGATGGGAGTGTCTGGGAGGGCGGTGCGTACAGCGCGAAAGGCATCCCAGTTAATGAGTTTGGGTGTTGTATTTGCGTGACGGGGTGCTTTGTACGGGACAGTGATTTGTATAATGTAATGATCACTGCCCCGTGTATGTTGTGTTCTGTTCCAGGTAACGCCGCGAATACAGCTGCTCAGCGTCAGGTCCGGACTGGTGTCCATGCTGACACTGTTGCCGATCCTCGTAGGCGTCTGAAACGTGTTGTGCACAGTGAGTTGGAGGTTCTGCAACAGCAGCCAGAGCCTGCGACCTCGATGTGTCGTGGTTGTGTATCCCCAGTCAGTATGCTGACTGTTGAAGTCCCCACCGATGAGTAGGGGGTGTTTCCCTGCTAGATGGTGTAGCTTTCGCAGAAGTGATTCTAGCGGGGCAATCGGCAGGGACGGGGGGTGGTATATGTTTGCTATAAATATAGAAGGAAGTGAATGTGTGTGATGTATAAGTTCAGTGATCACGCAGGGCGTCTCAGACGTGATGTGATGAGTTTTGTAGGTGAGGCTGCGGTGGACGACTGTGGACGCCCTGGGTGTGTTAGTGGTATCTGAATGTGTAGATGTGTAGCTGGGGAGGGTTGCCCGGTGTGCAGTCTCCTGTAGAAGTAGTATGTGGGGCATGTGTGTGATGGTGGGTAGAAGAAGCTGCAGAGGCGCGCGCTTTGCCCTGAAGCCGCGGCAGTTCAAAGTTAAAATGGGTAGATAATTAGTGTTCCCCCCCGCCATATTGGATGGTAGGGGGATTGAGGATGGAAGTAA